>NW_027316500.1:27295567-27500567 GCF_026437365.1 Eucyclogobius newberryi | reverse complement strand
GCTTACAGTTTTCCTGCTTTTATTCACGCAGGGCTGACGTGTTATCCTGCTATCTTATGATTACTCTGTGCGTTTTGATTTTGTCCCTGAAAAATGGTGCAAACACGTGAAATGATGCGCTAACTGCTGCGCTAATGATGCAAAACTCACTGATGGATGTGTGGAAAAGTCATGACAGCAGTGACAATGTGGTGCAAACGAGCTAAAAGTCAGGTTTATGTTACGTTTTATTTGATTTTGTTTGAAACGAAATAATAAAAACGCGTATCCAGTCAGAAAAGTATAAGTTAGTGGTTTTACTTGCTACTTATATTCATATATTTGGTCATACGTGAATGAAACACATGATGTCATCAGTTGTCACAGTTTCACACATAAATACATGTTTTTAGTGGTGTAAAGACAAGGGGAGAACATGCAAATTCTACACAGAAAGACCCTGCACCACCTGGGAATCGATCCCCGGCATATCACTAACCGCTGTGCTATTGTTATCATGTTATGTGACGGTATTAGTAATAATTAATTAGTATAAATGTGTGTTTTTAGGTACTCGTCATGGTGGTTAAAAAGAAGGCAGCCAAAGTTGAGGCTGTTGTGCTGGATGGAGACGAGCTTTCTACATTATTAGGCAAGTAATTTGTTTAAATACTGCTTTCAATCTATTTTAAGACTGTAATCTGTATTTCTGGACATATTAATGATAATAATATTTGACTGCGTCCTCTGTAGCTTCCTTGTCCATTAATGGAGCAGAAGATGGAGTTCAAAGTCTCGCTCAGACGCTGCGGTCGTGTCTGGAGCTGGAGGATCCAGTGCAGCAAATCCAGCTGGTCAAAACGGTAAACTTGTGCTGCAATAGACTGTATCATAATAAACTAGGGCTGTGCAATTAATTGAATTTAATCACGAGGTCCAGAGCCAATCCTTTGTCAGTAAAGCATGTGATTGGAGCAGAGTTCAGGTTTTTAAAGAAGAAATTAGACCTTTTTTGTGTTAAACGGCCATTAGACTCAAGATTAGGTCTGACAAGAACGAGGTGCGATAAGACATCATTTAGAATAGTTTTGGCCTCACTATTTATTGATTTGTTTTACATGTTCGCTGTCGTTTTTGGCACTGACTCGCCAGTTTTGACTAGTTTTTCATCCAATCCAAATGTAATATTGTTTTTCATAAGTCTGCACAACCTTGCAGCAGTTTTATCTCACAAGATCTTGTCCCAACCCTGTTATAAACTCGGACCATGTCATCTACTGTAAAGGGGGTTTGTCTTGTAAATGTGTTCCCCTTTGGCCCCTTAGTGTAGTACCTCCTCACTCAAATATGTTTTCTTACACGTTATAAACAAGACTTAACATGTACATTTATGTATATTATTTTATATTTATTATTTATTTTTAACAGCTCCTGAATAGTGAAGTTTTTCAGCAGTTTCCTGTACCTCTGATTGAATAAAACTCCCAAATACAGTTTTTAAAAAAAGCAGGATAAAGCAGTGACCGAGTGTTTTTTACAGGCCGGTGCGCAGTTGGAGGCGCTGACCGAGGTGGAGCCGGACGGACCTCTGCTCGGAGCCTGTCTGCACACACTGGCTTTGGTCTACACGTCGCTGAAGCCCAAGAACCCGCTAAGACGTGCCACGGCGAGGTAATGCTTCAGAGCTTAATGCGGTCCGTAAACGTAGTTTGTCGTGGTTACCGCCACACGCTGATGTTCAAACCGCCAAAAACGCTAGTGAAGTCTGTATTTAAATCCATCTGACTTGTTCCTAGCTCTCACAAACCCTTTGGCACTTCGCAGATGTTCTTTTTTGGCCATTAACACAGCTTTATAACAGCTTTTTTGTGGGGAAAAGTGAAGCGGAGTGCACCAACTACACACAGCAGAACAAATTAACGACCGCAGCATCACTCTGGCTGTACCTACAATTGTTTATCATAAAAAAACATGAAAAATCAGACTTTTATTTGTACATTATTACGCTCTAACTGATCAAGATCTCGGAGAAATGGTCACGCTACGGCTGCCTTTTGATTGCAGATTTTTGACGTATAATAATTCACGTTTTCGTCCCTCAGTGCCTTGGGTTCGGTCCCCGCCTCATTAGCGGATCGCGCCGTCGCGTCTTTGTCCTCTTGTCTCTCCGACTGTCTGTCCGATCCGGGCCAGGACCAGTTCACTCGCAACGTGGATCTCATTTCCTCGTGTCTCGACGGCTTCCTGGTTGGTGAGTGCTGTTCCTCACGTGTGTACAATTCATGCAAACGTTTGGAAGTAAAGATGAATGGTTTTTGTGTGTTTTTTCTAAGGTGAAAAGTGCATTAACAAGCTACTTCCTGAAGGTGAGTCTTAATTCCATGTTTGTTTTTATTATTTGTCCTCTATTTCTCATCTAATTCCTCGTTTATTTAATACCACATGTCCTGCTCACAGTGTTGCAGTTTCTACACACGGGCCTGAGTCAGTCTCTCCACCAAAACAGGTATTCTACCAAAAGATATCCACAAAATGTGTTCACCCGGTCGCTCATGTGTTCATGTGTTTGTCTCTGTCGCCCCCTGGTGGTGTCTCAGTGATCTAGCGGGACGGCACGTCGCTCAGGCCCGGCTCATGGACTCGTGTCTGGCTGCTGTGAAGACCTGCATGCTGGTAATGCAGAGGTCCCAGGACGCTGTCGGCGCTTTGTTGCAGAGAGAGAAGGACAAGAGGCGCTTTGAGGAGACTCTCAGCAGCTTGTTCGACTGCTACATGCACATTCTCACTGATGGTAAGGCTGAAATTGCACTGTGAGATGGTGGATAAAGCAGCGTCGTTTTTGTTTTGTCGCAGAGGAGTTTGTTCAGTCGGTTCAGAGCACAGCGGGGATGGCAGTGGTTCTGTTGATCAGATCCATCATGGGGTCTGGAGATGAGGTCGCATCAGTGGTGAGTTCGATTCTCATGTTGTTGTGGTAACATATGACGTTTTCTAACATGCAGTGTGTATTCTTCAGGTGTGCGGTTTACTGCGTGGTTGTACAGAAGGATTGGACCTGGCTCCTCTGTGGTTGAAACGCAGATGTGAGGATATTTTGACGAGGGGTCGACCTCCTGGACTTTCTCTGTATCTGTGTCATGGAGCTCTGGCCATGTTGAGCTGGAAGGGCGCCCTCCCCGGGCCACAGTGGGAACAACTACTGCTGTTGGTCCCACATACTCTGCTGGAATTAGACGTCAGGTAAACCATAAAACATTAACATTATTTGATTTATTAATGTTATACTCATTTGTCTCTGCCCGCTGCAGTGTGAAAGAGTCCAGCACAGCGATGGTCGTGGCTCGGGTCCTGAATCTGTGGAGTGGAGCCGCTGTGGACTGTCTTCAGTCCGGGACACAGTCCTGTCCTGAGGCTCTGCAGTGTCTGAGAGGAGGCTCTGAACTGCAGCAGCGCCTCCTGGAGCACGTCTACTCTCACTGGGAACACCCTCTGGATGGAGTGAGGCATCAAACTCGCTCCCTGTTCAAAAACCTACTGGTCCTGCACAGGCTCACCTCTGCTTCAGACCCTACAGACTCTAAACAAGACCCCAGGACTGACCCCTACATCACGTCTCTCACCCAGAGCCTCCTGGGGCTGGAGTGGCACATGAGGGGGAAGTACGGCTCGCTCAGCTGCCTGGTGGAGCTCCATGGAGCAAAATTTATCCTGGAGATGCAGCCCCAGCTCCCCTCCTCTCTCCTGGGCCTCATGGGTGACCAGACCTTGGCTCCTTATGCCAGTGACCTGCTGGAGAGGCTGTTTGTGAGCCACAAAGCTCAGCTCTGTTGTCCGTCTGAAGAGGGTCATACAGAGGACTGGATGCACCAGTGGCACGTGACCTGGGTCACTCCTCTGCTGCAGGTGCTGTGCAGCGCCCGGCTGGACCAGACCACCTACATCCTCGACTATTTTCTCCCTAAACTCCTGCGCTGCAGCCCCTCCAGTCTGTCCCACATGGTGCAGGCCTTACAGGACATGCCTCCAAGCAGCTCAGGTAACGCCATCAAACATTCGCTCCAAAAATGCATTTTAAAGAGTTTTATGTTTCACCACACAATCTTCCCACAGGTCCCACAGGCAGCCGAGGGGCTTTAGGGGCCCTCATGACCTGTCTGAGAGCAGCCAGAGCGCAGGGGGTGGTGGCGTCCTCAGAGGAGGGTTTTTGGGGAGGACTGGTCCCTCTGTGTCTGCTTCGACAAGCGCTCGTACACAAACATGACCAAGTGAGTTCATAGAAGAGGCAAATGTCTTCCACATTTATCTAAATACTAATGCTCTTGTTTGTCTCTGTGCAGGTGAGGATGGATGCGCTGGGCTTGGTTTGTGAGAGTCACCGCAGCACCGAGACTCTGACCTCACAGGAAATCGAGCTCATTCAGCACTTTCTCCCCCCAAATCTGAACAGCCAAACCCCCGGCGTCCGGCAACAGACGGTCAGCCTCTTCAAGAAGGTGAGGACCTCTAAACATGTGTGCATCCAAACCGTATTCCACTCGTCTGACTGCTGCTCATTTTAAACAGCTGCTTTGTCGAGTTAAAGACAGCGCTCAGTTTCTCCAAAAGAAACTCGGACAAGAGAAAAACCAGGAGCAGAAGGACCAAGACCAGGAAACACTACGGTCGTATAAGGTGTCGCCAGCTTCTCTGAGCATTAAAAACATTGTGATTGACAGCTGACTAATGGTGTCGTGTTCTGCAGGAGTTTCTGCGCTGGATGAGTGCGATGCTCCTGGACATGCTGCTGCCCGGAGCGTCCTTCTCCAAATGCATCATGTCCCTTCATCTGCTCTGTCTGATCGGGGACATTTTCAACTTCGCCACAGGTACAGTTTACCGTATTTTCTGCACTACAAGGTGCACTTAAAAGCCTTCACTTAATGCGTCTTTTATATATGAAAAATGATCGAAAATAGACCATTCATTGACAGAGCACCTTATAGTGTGGAAAATACGGTACACGAATACACTATAAATTGCGATGGAAACTAATCGCATATGCTCATTGTGAATTTATGGTAAAATTAAAGTGGAAATCTGTCTTTTCTGTGCATTTTAAAGAACATTTATTATTAAAAACACCTGAAACTAACTCGCTAAAGCTGCTAACCTTGTTTCCTGTTACATATTACTAATTATTTATTATTTAAAACATAACTGTTCACTTGTATGGTCAAAAAGGAGCCGTATCTTGCAAACCAAAAGCCTAAATAGAGCAGTAAAATGTCAGTCGTGTGTGTAAAATTGTTATATTTTCACTTTAAGCTGTATTATTTATGTGAGCGTCTTGGATTGTCTTCCCAGACCCGAACGTCTTTGCTCTGGGCGATGTCGTCACGTCAGAACACGCTCGAAACGTTCTCTACTGCATCGCCAGTAACTTTCTCGAGGTCAAACAACTGGCCTCAACGCTGCTGCGCCAGCTTCCCCCGTCCACAGTGGGACTAAAGGTGAACGCTTCAGTACTTCTGTTCAGTATAAACATTACACGTGTTCTCCATTTTAGGTGACAAGGATGAACTGAGACAGATTAGTACACATGTGATCAATAAGGCTATGATTATGATACTGGAGGAATATTGTGTTTAAGAGAATGTGCACTTCACTCTCCATTTGTGCCATTTTCAGTATTTCCTCAGTAGCTGATATTTAGTTTAAATTACAAGCTGACTGTAAACTCTGAATGTTCTGAGAGCCCATGAGCAGCTGCTTTCATGTCATTTTAATAATCAAACAACTCCAGAAATCTGACACTGATCAGATTCATGTTATTGCCTACAGACCATAGACTGCACATCAGTTTATAATCTTTAGTTTGTTCAGCCCTTTAGTGCCATCTGGTGACGAAACTGAATATTGCACAATTACAGCCTGGGCAGCCGATATATGTCTCTTAAACTCTTCAGAATCCATCTGGTCGGGCTCGTGCTGTTGGGTTTGAGCAGCTGAGTGGTGGACCAATCACAGCGCAGCATTGTAGTCAAAAGGAAAAACCTGAACAAATGTTGACGGTGCCAGACTTATTTTTGCAGATTTACAGACTATTTTTTTTTTTTAACGTGCACATAGAAGGGCTTTGGGTGTTTGAGGACGGGGAAGAATTCTGTTTCTTTTCTCTGACTGGAAGTTCTATTTCCTGGCTTGTTCCACTGTTGTGATGCTTTGACCAATCAGATTCAAATATTTGTCATGACGTCACACCTTGTCCCGACCTGAGCCTGTCCAGACTGATTCTGCGTAGAACTCAAATCCACTTCTCAATCTGGCGTGAGGTTAGCCACAACCAGGAGGGGGCGATAATGACAAAAATAAATATGTAGCTTGATAGATTGATAATATTATGTCAGTACCGTGTTAAAACATGTCATTCATTTGAGGTTTAATGATCAGAATATCACCTTATACAACACACTTTTTCTCTATTTAGAACCACTGCGTTATCACTGAAGTTACATGTGAGAGTGCATTAGATTAAAATGAACCAGTAAAGCGAGAGATCATAATTAAACGTTCTTTTATTTTGTTCTTTGCTGTGTCAGGCCGCAGACTGGAAGTGCGACGTGCTTCAGGCGGCTCTGGACCTCAGCACCAGCACCAAACCCTTCGACAGCGTGACCGCCGCTCACCTCCTGAACCTCCTGATCCATGAACTGGACCTGGGCCAGGCTTTGAGACTCTGTGCCCAGCGACGGGCCCTCGACGTCCAGCCGCCGCCCTCGCCCCCTCCAGGCGCCGCCCACGACCTTGTACTGGAGCTCAACACTTTGGCAGGTACGAGTGGGATGTGGAGAGAAATGTGTGTTACTGAACTAATTTAATTGTCAAACACATTTCTTAATACAATTACCGTATTTTCTGGACTATAAATCGCATCTTTTTTCATAGTTTTGGCCGGGGTGCGACTTATACTTATATTTATACTGATACTTATACTCTGGAGCGACTTATATGTGAAATGTATTGTTATTTTCACACTTGCAACCACATTTCATACTCCAGTGCGACTTATATATGTTTTTTTCTTCTCTATTATGCATTTTTTTGCGACTTATACTCCAGAAAATACGGTAAACGGGTTTCACAGCCGCAGTAGTATATCATATTAAGTGTGTTGTTTCCCTCAGTGATCCGGTTCTTGCTGCATCGTCTTCAGTCGGAGGTGATGAGGGCGGAGTCGTCTCTTCTGCAGGCGGCGGCGTCGTTTCCTCTGTACGGCCGCGCTCACTGCATCACCGCCGTGCTTCAGCAGCTGCACACCGAGTAAGGGCCAAACCAGCCGCCGAACCACACGGCACGGGGCTGTATTTATGCACGGGATTTAAACGCCACATTTTTAGAAAATTGCATGTTTTAATGGGCAGAAAATATCTTTAATATGAGCCCAAAGAAAGGAATTGTAACTGAAGAGTTGTGAATATCGGTGAGCAATATCATTATGGATGAAAGTTTTTGTGAAATTTGAATATCGGGTATATTATTTATTACAATTTATGGTTTAGTATTTCAAACGAGACATTTTGGAGACATTTCTGAGGTTTTCCAAGATATCTTCTAAATATCCTTGTCTAAATTCAGAATCAGGATGTGCAGAAGTTGGGGTAACTACCTTGTTTGAAAATGGGTAAAATAACTAAATTTGTCTCTTTTAAGCACTCTCTCTTTTAAGGGGACTCTCTCTCTCTCTTTTAAGCACTCTCTCTCTTTTAAGCACTCTCTCTTTTAAGCACTCTCTCTCTCTCTTTTAAGCACTCTCTCTTTTAAGCACAGTCTCTCTCTTTTAAGCACTCTCTCTTTTAAGCACAGTCTCTTTAAGCACTCTCTCCCTTTTAAGCACTCTCTCTCTCTCTCTCTCTCTCTTTTAAGCACTCTCTCTTTTAAGCACCCTCTTTCTCTTTTAAGCACTCTCTCTCTCTCTCTCTCTCTCTTTTAAGCACTCTCTCTTTTAAGCACTCTCTCTCTTTTAAGCACAGTCTCTCTCTTTTAAGCACTCTCTCTTTTAAGCACAGTCTCTCTCTTTTAAGCACTCTCTCTCTCTCTCTCTCTTTTAAGCACTCTCTCTTTTAAGCACTCTCTCTCTTTTAAGCACAGTCTCTCTCTCTTTTAAGCACTCTCTCTTTTAAGCACTCTCTCTCTCTTAAGCACTCTCTCTCTCTTTTAAACACTCTCTCTCTTTTAAGCACTCTCTCTCTCTCTTTTAAGCACTCTCTCTCTCTCTTTTAAGCACTCTCTCTCTTTTAAGCACAGTCTCTCTCTCTTTTAAGCACTCTCTCTTTTAAGCACTCTCTCTCTCTTAAGCACTCTCTCTCTCTTTTAAACACTCTCTCTCTCTCTTTTAAGCACTCTCTCTCTCTCTTTTAAGCACTCTCTCTCTCTCTTTTAAGCACTCTCTCTCTCTCTTTTAAGCACTCTCTCTCTCTTTTAAGCACTCTCTCTCTCTTTTAAGCACTCTCTCTCTCTCTTTTAAGCACTCTCTCTCTCTTTTAAGCACTCTCTCTCTCTTTTAAGCACTCTCTCTCTCTCTTTTAAGCTCTCTCTCTCTCTTTTAAGGCGTCTGAAGGAGTCCGAGCAGTGGCGGACCCTTGTTTCGGAGCTCATCACCGTTTGCTACAGGATGTCTGATGTGGTCGCGCCCGTCGTCCAGAGCTCCTCCCCTGAAGGACTCATCCCCATGGACACCGACTCGGGTAAACCAAATGTTAATGCATTGTATTTGCAATAATATCAAAGTGGTATTTAAGACGATCAGTCGACACATTGCCCTTTCTAAACATTAACTTCCTCAATTTGTCACATTTAATATGCTTTTATTACTTATTACTTAGCTGTATGCTAAAAATGCTCTAAAACAATTACCGCGATGCATTTTATTATTTTCATGCTTTAAAAAACAAAACTAAATAAAAAGACATTAAAGTTGAATCATGCCACGTTTCTGCCACGTGCTCGTCTCCATAGAGATCTCATTGCTTTGCCTAAAATGTTCCAGGCCAAGTTTCTGGTCAGATCTGTGGAGAGGCGTCCACGCTCACAGCAATCTCTTTCTCTTTCAAGATATTGTGGAGCAATAAAAACATCTGTAATTGGATAGATTACGTTAAATGCCGTATTGTGGAAAATTCCAGTTCAAGCCATTTCTATCCACAGAGACTAAACGTTATTGTACACGTTTAAGAAGCTAAATGTGACAAACGTTACCTTTTTATTGCAGAAGTGATGTTTTGATAATGTTTGTTTGTTGCGTGTGATCGTTTTATAGAAAAGCCCAGTAATTCTGAGACATTTTAACATGTTTGTGCAGAAGCGTCGGCCGGTCTGCAGAAAATCCTCCTGGAGATTCAGCCGCGAGACACAAACGACTTCTTCACCAGCGCCAGAGAATTAGAGGCGGAGCCGAGCGAGGAGCAAACGGAAAACGCCGGCAATCCTTCCCCAGACGCAGGTGGGAAATGCTCTTTATTACGCATTACACCAACTTTATCAGGAGGTAGAAGTGGGCGATATGAACAAAAATGAACGCCTCCATGTTGTTTGGAGTGTCCCAACCAGAAGATATTATGTTAATCCACCAGATGAAGACGTTTAAGTATCAGATTTATGTGAAAAGACTGTAACATTACCCACAAACGTGCAACAAATATCACTTTAACCCCTTTTTTTTGTTATCCAGCTCATTTTTTTTAACACTTTTAGATTTAAACGATGGATTGTTAATTTTTATAAAGTATAGTACCAATATTTTGCCTCTTCGCATCAACATTCACAATATTATCAATCTTTTGAAATGTTGCCCAGCATTTTATAATCGCGTCATCGTTGGCTTTATACAAAAACGCACTTGTGTTATTGTAGTTCATGTAGTCTTCAAATGGGGGCAGTGTCTGACTTTGATTTCTTCCTCTTTTCCTTTTGTGTACTCTGCTACTTTTTCCCTTTCATTAATAAAGTGTCTACCCTGGGAATAGTCTTTCTTTTAGCTGATAAAAAGTCTGAAAGAATACAAAACTTTTCACTGTAAATACCACCTAAATATTTGTCCCACCGTCGTTATTGCTGACATTTGATCGACTAGTTCTGATGTTTCTCTGCATATGTCATCCCGCAGGAGGAGAACGTGACCATGTGACCGCTCAGATGGTGCTGGTGTGTTGCTGGCGCAGCATGAAGGAGGTGTCCATGTTGTTGGGGCAGCTGTGCCAGAGTCTGCCCCAGGACGGAGCGAGCCGGCGAGGGCTGATCACGGAGGAGCAGGTGAACCACCAACACATGCACAATACACACCTTATAAGTCGGGGGGGAAATTTATTTGATAAAATCCAAGACCAAGAACAGACATCTCATCTTGAAATGCAATTTAAACTAATAAGAGATGAGAGAACATGGTGAATAGGTGTACGTATGCTAACGCTAACACCTTCAGCTACATGAGGCACAGACAGAACTGTGGTAAGTGTCTGGTATGTTAACGTAACATATGAAAAGTTATTCAGATAACTATATCATAAAGAACATGCTAACAAGTTTACCAAAGCATCAGTTTTACCCCAAATCACTAAATCCATTGAATTCTTCTTCCTCTGTGTCACTTCTAAACAACTCCACAAACTCCAGAAGTGGAGAAAGTGCAGAGTCTTCTTCTGCGTCGCTTAGAGCGCCCTCTTGTGGTTGTCAGTGCGAAAATAACAAATAAAATCACATATAAGTCGCTCTGGAGTATAAGACGCACCCCGGCCAAAACTATGAAAAACTCATATTCCAGAAAATACGTTACTTGGCATCCAAAGTACCACCAGGGCTCTGAAAAACTGGTCTAAAACAGAAAAATCACTCTTTCCCATCAATTGAGGAGACTATGGTGCCTTATTTTTGTCTTCATTGTGTAAAAAGCAAACAAATAGGTACTATAAATTATACTTTATGCTTGTATTATTGTCACAAACGTGCAGATGCAAGTATTCAGGATCTATAACACAACTTTGGTTGTTTTTACGCACTATGGAATTGTTGACATGTGTCGGCTGTAAAGTGCTGGCCGTCTTTGGATGTGGAGCAAACATTTACATCACTATAATTTAAACCGATTTAAACATGTTAAAGACACATGTTTAATGCTTTACCAAAACATACATTAAGCAATTGAAAGAAAGTTTGCATTGCAACATTACAGAGGACCCTGAACACCACGATATTTTAATTTAAATACACAATGATTTTGTTTCTTTGGATGTTTAGCTCATGTTTATTTGTTCTTGTTTTGTATTTTCACTCTCTGGCCGTGTTCTTTTCTGTATTTTTTTGTATTGTTTATCCTTAAAAAAAAAAAAGAAAACACCCACATACCACAATTTGTGAAATAAACAGCAGGGAGAACTATAATGGTGAGCTTTTGATTACTTCATTGGACAAAAATAAAATGGATAATAAAATAAATAAATGAAATAATGACACCTTTATAAATAAAATGACTCCTGATAAATATATTTTCTACTGTTGGCATCTTAAATTCATATGTATCTACTCACTAATGTTTCCAAAACTCAAAACACAATAAATCGAGGATCACAACAAGCTCGAAGAATGTGAGAATATATTTATGCAGAGTTGTTTGTCGGCATTTAACAACATCCAAATCTCGGTCAGCTCTTTGTGTCACGGGGGGCCAAACGACTGAATCACTGCGCGCCCATTGTGTCCACGGCCCTGTGTAAATTCCTGGTACACGTGTGCCGTCTGTACGCGACGCCACACTGGGAGCCTCCGCCGTTAGCATCCGTCCTTGTTAGCCTCGTTAGCTCGGGCGCTTTCATTTGAGGGCCGAGCCTGCTGGTTTAACGGCCCGCCGCCCCGCCCCGCTCCACCGCATTCTTTCCAAATTACTTCCACCGGCTTCGGACTACTTCAGCGGGAGGAAAAAAAAACTGCAAACAACACGAGCCGTAGACAAACTCGCACAGGAACAAGTCGTCTGAGTGGTTCAACATGTTTCGCGTCCGTAATAACAGGGACCCAGACAGGCTGCGTTTATGTCCGCAGGGGGGTCCGCGCCCTCTGTTTATGCCTCTGTAATGTAGGAAGTGCTCTGAGCTGCTGAATGGGTGTTTTTTTTCTCATGGTGGGGCTCATGCACCCGCCGCACGTTCATTCATTTGTTCCTGCAGTTATGGGATTTGGAGCTGTCGCCGCTTTGCCTGGAACGTCCCGAACTCGTGTATCGCTGCATTTATTCAGTTACAGTTACACATGTCCACAATACTTCCAGAATTGCCATTGTCAATGTACAAAATACACAAACATAGGAACTTGTCTTGGTGATTCGATGCAACATAAAACAATGATAAAACAATCTATATAAGTCAAAAAGTGAAACATTTTAAATCTGCAATAAGATGAAAAATAAGAATGAAAGAATAACAATTTAAAATATGCTTAATATCTACACAAATGAGTATGAGTATTGTTGAAAAAGGGCTGCACCACATGTTTTCATGTTATAATGACTTTTTTGCGCTGTCTACATCTAATTATTGAACACCTTTCAAATGAACAAATCTGCAATTTTTTCATACATATTGAAACATAATACTGTATTTTCCGGACTATAAGTCGCCCAAAAAATGCATAATAGAGAAGAAAAAAACGTATATAAATTGCACTGGAGCATGAAATGCGGTTGCAAGTGTGAAAATAACAAATAATATCACATATAAGTCACTGCGGAGTATAAGTATACAAGTAGAAATATAAGTTTAAGTCGCACCTCGGGCAAAACTATGAAAAAAGGTGCAACTTATAGTCCGGAAAATACGGTATTGATCAAAATGATGCTGATGAATGATTGAAGGCCTGTAGGCTTTATTGGACAGGACAGTGCAGTGTGAAATGGGGATGAGATGCTAAAAGTATCACACATATCATAGGGCCGGGCAGTTAAGTACGGACAGATCGACAGCGAGGCGTGTGAAAACATCAAATATTTGGGTGGGTTTTTGAATGGAGAGGTCCGCAGTCGATCCTCTGTCCGGAACAACGTGGTTTTGAGCAGAGGTCAGACTTTGGATGAAGATATTTGAGTAAAAAAGTCTGTATATTCATGTTTATGTCATTTTTCACTTATTGGAAAGACAAAATCATGACATACGGTAAGTTATCCCATACAAAGTGCGAACAGTCTTCGTTTCGTAGCTTCTAAAAGGGCTGAAGAGTACGTTTTCCCTTTGAGCGGATCTTATACATTTGGACGTTTTAATGCGCTCTCATCCTCCTGTGATTTAGTGAAACGAGCCGTGACGACAACGCCGCACACCGGACTAAATACATCTTTTATACGAAGCCGAACTCAAAAGCTTTGCGGACGGCGCGTCACGTCACGGGGGCTTTTGTCGTTAAAGCGATGGATTTCCTTTGAAAGATCCACGTCGCTTTCGTCTTAGTCACTTGTTTGTTGTTTCTTTACGAACATAGTTTCCCAGAACGCTTTCATGCTCAAAACCTCAATACTTTATAGTGCGGCTACATCCCTCAAAAAGAGTGAAAATGAAAGGATAGATGGGAGATTGTGACTCTTTATTCCTCGTGGTTTAGAGGCTTCAGTGGAGTTTTGTTTATTGGGAAAAGCAGCAGCGCAATAGCTGTATGTCCTGCTTAAATATGTATCATTTTTTGTGTTATATTAGTAAAAATTGGCATAGTTCTGGTTCTAGGTTTGGTCATGTGCTCAATGTTGTGTTGTGTCTGTGGAGTGTTTCTTGATCAAAAAGCTTTAAATGGGAGAATTTTGAGACATTTACAAATACTACAATACATTTTCAGCTTCAGCATTAATATTATAATGTAGTTTTTATAGTTAATGTTGCTTTACCAAAGAGTTTCTTGTTTTACAGCTCTGCAATATGAAAATTAAGACTATGATTCGTTTTGTTGATCATCTCCTTTTTGATTCAATTTGAACAGTTTGTTTTTATTAAAACAAATAAAATGGCTTTCAATATTAATTTCCTTAACATAATTTCCTTATTTGACAGGGACAATGCATCATACATAGTTACAAAACAAAGCTTGCAGCCGATGTGATGCATACAAAGTTTATAGCCAGTGCTAATTTTCAACTCCCGTCCCAGACAATACGCAATAAAGGTTTCTAATCATAGCTTTTTTAACAAAATCAATGACAGATGTTTGGCTGTCGACCTCTCGATTAAAAAGACTAAAGCGGATACTTGACAATTAGTTTCTTTGCATATTTTTAAAGTTAAAAAAAAAAGACTATGAACTGAATTTCTTACCTGAGATTATAAAGAAACTAGTAGGCCGCATCTCACTATTATTTTGGTTGATATTATTATTTTTGATCAGTTGTTTGGATTGCAAAATGTCCATGAAAATGCGATTTCTACAAAATTTTACCCAGATAAAGCTAAATAAAAATTCATCTTCAGTAAACACACACATTTTGCCTTTATTGGGGCATTTAATCCTTTGTCAGAACCAGAAAACACCCTCTCTCTGCACGCTGGCATGTTGTGAAGACCGTGTATAGCATCACAACGATAATTTCAATAATTGATTCGCTGCAATGCGTCGATTCACTCGCTCCAGCCCCAGAAAACGGCACTGGACACGCGTAAATGAGAAAGAATACTGCCCCTTTGCTTTCATATCCAAGCAGAATTTTTCCATGTTATGCAGGAAAAGCTGGAGTGCTGCGCTGCCGTGAAACGACCCGTGCAGTGGCTGTACTTTCCTTTGTCCAAAGACTCTTTTCACAACTCTCCCAAAGATCTGAAGAGTAACCGCACACGAACACTACGCCCGTCTTATTCGATCATTTCTCTTTTCTACTGGACTCCAAACCCCAACACAGAATCACATGCGCTCCGTCTGCCTTTTGTCACAACCGTTCTGAGTCACCATACAATAATATTTGAACGACTCCCATGGACTGTAAGTGGAACGGGACGGCGCTTTCGGAAAAGTCCGCGAGGACCAGGTCATTTTTGCCTGTTGACACACGCTCTTTCCAAAATCTGGTGACCTCAACACCTCCTGCACTTTGTCCCCGTCGCTATGCTACGTTTTCGCATCACGATTCCTCCTGTGGAAACGTTTCAAGCTCTTTTTTCGAAAGCCAAGATCGTACGTTTTATCTGTTTTTGTGCGGCGGAATGATCGAGCGCCGCGTTGACAAACCTGACGAGCTGGAAGCGGGAGATGGACCACCGGCGTCGACGTTTTGACAGTTCCGTGTTTATTTTAGCGTGGCACGTTTTTTGACTCGAGTTTGGCCGCTGCTGAAACGAGCGAGGTTTTGGCACGGCGGGTTCTACACGGCAGGGTCATTTCGTTTAGACAAAAGTGGCAAAGAAAGAGCGACCGATGTTTGGAAACCCTCTGGTACGAGCACGCACACGGGTCTGTTTGGACTATTCGTGGCCCTGAACATTCTCGACGCTCTAAATGTACAACTGTATCTTCTGTTGGAAGTAAAATCTCACAATCTGTCGTGTTCTTTTTGCAATTATTATGTAGAAATTAAGTGAAAGCGAGACAGAATTTATTAAGTGGCGATGCTGCTGCTTGATTATAGAAAATATGATCATCACAATTATTTTTGTCATAAATATAATGACGATTATTCACTTGAAGTAGGGATTTTTCTTTTTTCCAAATCGTCTGAATATATTTTCTTCTTTTTCCATAGGCTATAAGCTAGAAAGTACATTTATTTATTAATTCCCTCTGCCTTTCTGCTCACCTACACATCAAAATGAGTATTTGTCATGATCATTTGGCCCACTTTTAGTTTGCCATTTGCCTTTAGCCTATTATAAGTCACTGATTATTGGAATAAAATGTGGGCTTATTGACTGAACTCACTTGAACCTTTTAAAACGATGCAAATCTAATCACAATTCATTGTCATGTACGTGGCAGTTGGATATTTTTACAAAAGGTTTCCGCCCTAATCTCCGTGGATATTTGACTGGTTAATAAATAGACACTACTTTTATTTTTTGTGGTACTAATGCCCAAGACAATATCGTTTTATTATGATATTCTGAGGTAATATAAGTACCGTATTTTCCAGATTATAAGACGCACCGGAGTATAAGTCGCACCAGCCCAAAAATGCATAATAGAGAAGAAAGAAACATAATTTCACAAGCGTGAAAATAACAAATAATATCACATATATAAGCTGTTCCGGAGCATAAATATAAGTATAAGTTGCATCCTTGCCAAAACTATGAAAAAAGGTGCAACTTATAGTCCGGAAAATACGGTAGTAGGTAACATAGAGCTTTTATTTTTCTTTCTATATCTGAAAATTAAAGCGAAACCGGTGAAAAAATTAAGTGACTAAGAGGGATTTTTGTCTTTTAACATAGTTTTTCCAGCCGATTGTAATGCAATTAGTTATATGTTTATGAATTGCCAATTATTAAAGCTTCAGTTTGCTTTCCTGCACGACTTTGGGTCTATTTATAAACTCTTAATCATTCCTTTACAGCACATCTTCAGGTCCCAGTCTATGTGTTCTTGTCCTAACCACATAATGGCTCTCTTTACCCTTAGAGAACAACAGCGCTCCTCATCAGAGCCGTCTGGGTTCACTGCAGTCATGGGACGTACGGTGGCCTATTTGGGTCACACACACACACATTATGTCATTAAACTGAGCAAACTTCTCTTTGTCTGCACATGGAGGTTTGTCCTTTTTCCCCTGGAAAACGGGCACGGCGCAAACAGGAAGTTGGCGTCTAAAAAAAGCCCCCCCCCCGGAGACCCGCACAGGAAGTAGGCTGGGTCCCTTTTTTAAACGTCGCACATATGTGACTGAACGTGGCCAATCCAGTTACATGTCTACCCGGAGACATTTTGAGTTATTCACAGATTCTGAAAGTGTGAATTCAAAGCTTTCCAATGATGTCTCACTCATGTAGATCTGATAATATTTGAGTAAGTTGTGGTCATTTGAATGTATACAACTCTTAAACCCATTCACTGAGAAAACGGCTTCCAAAGTTTCTCACCGGAGTGAGCCCAGAGTCACAGGGGGGCTCATTTGCATCTCATTGAGATAAGCCCTCCCCCCTGTCACACTGACACCACCTTCCCCCTACAGCTGTCACTCAAGACTCAAGAGGAGTGTTGTTATTGATGGTAACTGGACTTGAATCAGAATTAGAAGTTACTATATTAAAATGGAAATACTTGGATTACAAAAGGCCCTGAATAGAATCAAAGAATCAGAATGAGAATAGGGTTCATTGCATTTGTCGGTAAACATAATTCACAGGTGATTCAGTGCACCAACAATGGTCTCCAACAAGAACTCTTATAAACAGATGCCAGGGCCAGGTATACGAACTGCAACATATGAGATAATAGACATCATAGGTACACCATCAGAGTCCAATTACGTCCGCAGCCTCTTTTGCACATTCGTCTTCTGTGCTGTGACTCTCGGCGCTGGGCATGTGATGTCTTTTGCCTCGTCAGCACAGAAAGGCCTGATTTTTTCATGCAGGTAGGTCTGCCTGTCAATGTTCAATCCAGGTGGGACCAGGACATGGAGATTGTCAACCGGAGGCAGAACAGCTGTAGTGCGTAGTAGCTGAAATTCCACTGGTTCTGCTCCACAGTGACTTTTCGCAAGCACCACACCTGGTCTCTTGGCATCAAAGCTGTAAGCAAATAACAGGACATTTAAGAAATGGCTAACTATTTCACATGAAACACTCATTAACTATTTTTTTTTGTTTGAATATAAATACCTGAAGTGCTGATAGCTCTTGATCTTTGGAAGCCGTCTGAAGAAGGGACTCGGATGCTTCTGCCAGTCGAAGTTCTTGACGAACACTTTGCCATCCGCCGTTCCAACAAGCTGTGGGATATTGAGGTGAGACTCAGGAGAGCTGTTTTCCACTACCTGATGACAAGGGCGAGACTGTAAAAAAAAATTAGAACAGAAGAAAAATATCTGCACTGAAGTTTTGCCAGGCTAATGTTTACACATTACAGTAGTCAAATAACATAAACTAACCTCAGCGATGTCTTCCAAAGTGTCAACCCTGGTCTTCATGTATGCTTGCTTGATAAGTCCAAAGCCACAATCAGGGGAGAATTTCGTGTGGCCAGCAATGAGGAAGTGGATGTCCATTGTGTGGTGAAGCTTGTGTCCAACACGCCAGGCAGCATACCACAACATGAAATTGTTTTTTGTTTTGGCCACTGCAGTTGTCACAATGAAGATCCACGTATTTTTCTCCAACCCCGAAGTTGTTGAAGAAATGATGCATGTAGCTTATGACTTCATTGCTTCCCTTACTTGACGACATGCCTTCGTCAATCAGGAAATTGACCTGCTTCTGCATCCCTTCACAGGAGACACCAAAAAGGCCACATTTTCGTGGAGTCAGGAAATACATTGGCCCCGGCTGCAGAGGGTTTGAGGGAAAGTGTATCTGTAGTTGACAGAGAGAGAGAAAGGAGATTAGATTAATACATATGACATTTGATTAAGACGTATATGTCTCTATAATTGCTATTCTGCATTTGCACTATTAGTAGTACCTGCTGTGCAAAGTCGAAGCTGTAATGCATCCTGATGTCTTTGCTTGCTGGCGGTGAGGGTCCGAAAGACAGCACATTAGATTCTGTGCTCAGTCTGCAGGCAGCAATCAAAGTGTTGTAAAAAGTCCTCTCACTTTGCACAAGGGCAAGATGATGCACTTGCTTCTGGACAACTTCAGATTTTCTTTCATCTGGGTCATTTGCACTTCGTATCAGCTGCTCGTTGTTGCTCTGACACTGCCAACAGAGATCTGTGCGTGGCCTGCAGCTTCTGATGTGTGGGAGAAGCTGTTTCCACAGTGATCTGAAGCTTGATTTACAAACTGCAGGCTCACCTAAAAAACAGATGTTGCTTATGGTTAATTATACTCTAATCATTAAAACATGAAAATCACCAAAATAACGTTTTACACTTACCAAGCTCCTTAGCAGACTTCACGTAGAGACGCCAAACTGAGGCCTTAGTCACATGGGTTGGGAGCAACTTCACATGCCAGTCCTTATGGCCAGGATGTCGACCAGGTAGCATTATGGAATGGACTTCTGCATAGTTTTTGATAAACTGTACAACGGTGTGGATGACTTCATGGCTGATGAACCTGCGTGAACGTGGCTGTGCGCGCTTCTTCCTCAACCGTGGTGTTGCTCCATTTTCATCATAGTGTTTAATTATGTCAGTCAGGGTGTCTTTGCCAATTCTGAAAAGGGGGAAAAAAAGGATTAGGGTTAACAGTAATATGGGAATAACACGCTTCACGTGGCTAGCTAGCTTGTGATATCATGGCTCACCAGGTTTAGACCAAAACAGGCACTCACAACACAAACACGACCACAACAGCACACCAAAACATAACTTTCAAGCGTGTTTGTGATGCCATTTATTCTGCATTATTCACATTCTGACGTTTACGTCGTATTTAAGACTTAAAATGCGGAGGAGCGGGACACGGCCGGGGCTAGCGGCGCTACGTGGCTAGCTAGCTTGTGATGGCTCAACAAAACAGGCACTCACAACACAAACACAACCACAACAGCACACTAAAACAGGCGTATTTAATATTAATCATTACTTACGCCATGAGGAACAGGAAAGTACTTCTGCAGACTTCCGTGCCTCCTATGAAAAAGCTTGTCCGGGCAAACTTGCGCTTCTTCTGGGGCTTTTTCGTGGACGTCGTCAGCTCAGAAGTTATGACAGAAGAAACTCACTCCAGACATGAGTTCTGGAGTGAGTTTCCCGCTACACGATTTGCTTGAGAGTAGAGAATTTTCTTTTCTTCTTGAGTAACATTTGCAGTCAAAGTTACGGAGCATAGCAGAAGGATCCATTTTTCAACTGATGTTACACAGCGCGTGTTGCTCCCTGTGTTGCTGCTTATCAAGTAGCCATGCGGCTGGCGGCTCAGCCCATTGGCTGACTACAATAGCGCAGCTGTTCATATGGAAATGCGGTCACACCCCTCTGCACGTCCAGAGAGCGCCCGAAAACACCACATTTTAAACGGCTTTATTTATGCTTTTAATGCTGCAAATACTGTTATCTGATACATCGAATGGCTGGTCCATATCTTCAACTAGCACATTCTGCAAAAAAACGAAAATCACAAATTTGGGGGAAAAAAAGTAAAATGCTGTTTTTCTCAGTTTCACCGAGGCCGACATGGTCCGACAATTCCGGTGGCGAGTCACATATGCAGACGGGAACCTTCTGGAGGAACTTTAAATAATCACAGCGGCCACAGCTCGGCACCACTGCGGTCCAACCAAAGGCCATCTACTGCTGCCGTACCATTCCTTACAAATGTAATGAAATAACAGCATTTATAAAGAAATAATGGGATTTTGATTAGATTTGTAATTGGTTTTCTCAGTCTGGCTTTCGTCGTTTTTGCTGATTAATTAGTCGAGGGTCTGATTTATGGATTAAAATGGAAAGGAAAAAGCATGAAGTCATTTAATTCTATGTTTTGGAAATGACTTGACAGTTTCATCTGCCATTTCACTTCAAGATGTTCACTGTGGAGGATTTTGTGTGCGAAAATTAAATCCTTAAATGCAGGATTAATTAATTACATATGTCATAGATTAATCGCATTTGCACAATGAATTAATTAAATGTGCATTTAAGTAATTAAAAGCGCAATGAATTAATTAAATGTACATAGAATTAATTTAATATTCAATTAATTAATTTAATTCACAGTGAATTAAATGTGCCAATAAATACTTCAACCGAACATTTAAAGCTTAACGTTATAATTAATACAAAACTAAAACGACATAATTCATGATTTCATGGTGTTGGCATAAAACTGAAAGAATCTGTCAGACTCGCTCATCAAATTCCGAGGGCGTGACTTGGGCTCGCAATGTATCAAGTGTTAATAAACTTTTGAGTGTTTGTGGACGACCCTAAAGCCCCTTGGCATGTGCCCAGCCTCACTTCCTGGTGTCAGAGCGGCACAAACACGACCAGAGGGGGCACGTTCCAGAAAAAGTTTGAGAAGCTCTGGCGTATACAGTCCTTGTACCACACGGGCAAATGTTTGGTGCTGATGCTCGACCTATATTCACTGGCCTGTACACGACATTTGCTTGGCTCCCCGTCTCAAGTTAACTTCACAACCCTATCATAATATTACTCAAAATCCAGGATCATATATTGTCAGACTTGGGGTGCCGAGTCCTCGTTCATACATTTTTACTTGTACATAGACGGGAACTTTAGCGGGATCTTTAAATATTTCTTAACCGTTGCTGTTTTTACCTTGGTGAGGTTGGGCCGGTCCTGGAGCACCGTATGTGATAAGTCATTGGGCTTGGTGCGTCTGTGGTGCATGTTTAGGTCGCTTGGTGCAGTTTATGTCCACAGGGTCAGATGAGTTTCCAGTCATGAGGTCACAACAGGATGCTTAAGCGTTACAGTTTGCCCTGCGGCGATCTGCTAAATTTACCCCTTGTATATTTGCAGTAACAGTGATGACTAGATTTGGCTATTGAGGCCGTTTTTTAATGATTTTTACTGAAATAACATTTATCAGGGTGATTACATGCAATGTCCTAAACCTGTTTAAGTTATCAGGGCTTAGAAGATTAGTCTAGAAGTCGACTATGATCAGCAATTATATTTCCAATTAGTCAAACTATTATTTCTTTTGTACATTGAGACTTTTTAAATGCAAAAAAGATAGAAGTATAGTATCAGTCTAAGGATTTTTGATGGAGAATATTTACAAATAAAGTGCATTATTGGTTTGAATTTAATTTAAGTTTGAATTTAATAATGCCACTGTCTTAGTGGTAGTTTTAAGATTATTCTTTGTGTTTTAACGTTTTATTGTCCAGATAATCATTGGATGATCTCAGTGGGTTAAATAAAGGTCAATAAATAAAAAAAATCGTTTTCAAAATACAACCACGATAATTTTTATAAATATCTAGTCACAATTAGTCTATTAATCCTTGCAACACTAGGGAGTTTGCTTACGCTAAGCCTTTTTTTTAATTTTATTGATATGTTTTGTATCTTTCACAAGTTTGTACTAATCCAATCGAATTGCCAATTAAAGTAAACTGGATAAATACAAATAATCATTTGTTTGTATATATTGTATAATAGGAAATGTCTTGTTACTGAGCAGAAAGAAACTAACATTTAATCGATCACAACTTGGAGGGCGGGGCAATTAATTCTTTATTTAATCATTTGTAGATTGCAGTTTATTTTGACAATTCTGTGACCTTAAAAGCACAGCGTTTTGGAGTTCAAACGTAATTAATTGGATTGTCTTGTATGTTAAATGGTCCTATTTGTTTATTTAAAAAAAGTCTGCTTTGTCTTTGATGATTTACCATATTATTAAAAAGTCATGTTTTAATTTGTATAATAAACCATGAAATCTATTAGAACATTGAGATTGATTATTAACACAAGGTGGCCGCTGTTAAAATCCCATGATGCAATTAAAATGCAAAACACGACGATTTACTAATATTTTGTTGTTAAGACAAGAGTTCTGTAATGCTCCGATCTTTATCCGAGCGTGAAACAGCTGATGGAGAGTACCGTATTTCCCGCACTGTAAGGCGCACTGTCAATGAATGGTCTATTTTCCATAATCTTTTCACATATAAGGTGCATTAAGCGAAACAAAACCACACAAAATCGCTTTGAGGTCAGTAAACACAACCAGAATTAATCCATATATAAGGCGCACTGGATTATTGTCCTTTTTTGAGAAAATTGGAGGCTTTTAAGTTCGCCTTATAGTGTGGAAACTACGGTAATGTGCACGTATCCCCACTAAGTCGTCTTGGAACATAACATTTACCCAGCGCTCGCCCTGTTTAATGCCTCACTCTTTGGTCTGTCTTCTGCAGTCATTTCACGCCTGACCCCACATCCCCTCAGGCACCGGGGACCTTTCTCCCCTCGTTTACACGCCGTATATCCTCGACATGGGGCCGTGTTGGTTGCCACTCCTCCCCCGTGCCCTCTGTGCCACCCCTGACTAAGCCGGGCCGGGCCAGTGCGGTGCTCCGCAGTTTAATGATAGGTCCCACGTCCGCCTCGCCCTTCGCCTCACCTGCAGCGCGCTCCAGTTTACTCTCGGCCGCAGAAATGGCACTCGCGCGTATGTTAAGAATAATGTCGCTAACACTATTACTAACTGGATGGTTTTACCCACGGTGGCCATTATGCGGATGGCTCGGCGTCCTTATTTGAGCGCACTTGTCACGCCACGGGCACGCCGCTCTCACGCTCGACAAGCGAAAACCGTCAAAAAAAGGCTGCGGGCGATGCGAGGCAGGTTTTCTTTGCCCAACGTAGGAGTGACTTCAGGTACAAAGCTAACGGCTAACGGCTAGAAAAGAATGACATGACTTAAAATCACTGTAATAACGTTTTCGATTATAGTCATTTTGCCTGGTCGCCGAAGACCATGGATGAATAATTTTGAGGCATGCAAGTCAAAAGTGTGTACACTCAGTAACTAGTATTGGAAGTAGATGTATCGATATACCCCAAAAAAATCATAAAATTAGACCTTTTTTTAGTTTGTGTCGCATGCTTTTGTCAAAAACGTTTTTCGTTATATTTCTGGTATAAAATATTCGTAGCCACTCGAGTATTAATCCCATTTGTCGGACATAATGTTTGGATTTGTTGCAAGGTAGTTTCAAAATAAATTTAAGGGACTATTTATTTGAATTACCGTATTTTCCGGACTACAAGTCTCACCTTTTTTCATAGTTTTGGCCGGGGTGCAATTTATACTTATATACTTATACTCCAGAGCGACTTATATGTGATATTATTTGTTATTTTCACACTTGCAACCACATTTCATACTCCAGTGCGACTTATATATGTTTTTTCTTCTCTATTATGCATTTTTTTGGCTGGTGTGACTTATAGTCCGGAAAATAGTCCAAGCAATATTCTGCATAAATTACCTGTCAATACTGTATAGCAATATGTTTTTGACTTTGCCATTGTAATGACTGCGTATGTGTGAATGTTCTTTCTTTACGTAGTTTTTTATTTATTTTTTTTTAAAGTATTTTTTTGACAACCCACTAAACCCACAAAGAACAGACAAAAAAAAAGGAAAAAGATAATTCAAACAATCAAACTGAACAAATATGATCACGTTATAACTAAAGATAATAATATTCTCATCTAGATATATATTTTTTATTTGCTTCAGAGTAGAGCTAATTCTACAGGCACTGCATTCACCTGGATTGGACTTTTGTTTAAAGCGATTGGTTGACCTTCCAGACCACCAAACCCGACAAATAAACCCCGCCCTGAATTAAATAAATCTTACAGTCCTGTCCATATGGTGCTGCGGTTGCTCCTTTTGTGCACTCAAAGGTCGTTTCAGGCCAGAGAACAGGTATTTAAACATTGCTGCACACACTGTATCCACCCACAAGTAGTAAATAGTCATAGTTTTAGACACATTTACTCACAACTACAAAAGGTTTTTCTCATGTTCGGCCCCTGGAACTCCAGTAACGCCAAAACCGCATGAAAAGGGATTCTTGTGTGATTAGGCTACAAGTTTTTGGCCAGATTACTTACTATGTTTCACCTTTCTCCTCCCCTCTGTCTCTGTTTCGCCCTCTCTCACCTCCACCTCTCTACTCCTCCCTTTCCCCTCCACACCTACCTGCTTTCCCTTTCTCCCTCGCTCTATCACACGCCTCCTACTCCCTCCCTCTCTCCCTTTTCCCTTCCTTTTTTTCCTCTTCTTCTCTCTCCACCTCTCTGCTCCTTTCTCACCCCTCTTCCCTCCACACCCTCTTTCCCCCCATCTCCCTCCCTCCCTCTATTCACGCTTTCACCTTCCACTTCTACCTCCCTTCTTCTCTCTCTGCTATCTCTCTCTTTTTTCTCTCTCTCTAAACTGATCTCCTCTTTCTCCCTCCGTAACGGTCTTTTTTTTTTTTTGCACCCTCCTTCTGTTTCCATTTTGCTTTTCTTCTTTCTCCCTCTCCTCTACCTCTTCTCCCCGCCCTCTCTTTCCCTCACATTTGTCTCCCTCTCTTATATCACCGCTCACAATCCCTTCTCTCTTTACCAACCTTGCTCTCACCGTCTTTCTCCCCATCTTCTCTTTCTACCTCCCTCCCTCCCTCCCTTTCCATCTCTACTCCACCCCTCCTCTTCCTTTCCCCTCTCTCTCTCCCTCCTTCCCTCCATCCCTCTCTCCGCGCTGTCCCAGGTGGAGGGCGTGGGCCTGTACTTCCGTCAGCAGCTCCTCCAGTCCCGGCACCGCGGCGCCTTTGAACTGGCGTACGTGGGTTTCGTGCGCCTCACCGACACGCTGTGCAGGTGCGTATCTGTCCCGAAAGGTAACGTCCCTCTGAGTGACCCACGTGGGACCGGTGCCCTGTAATGACCCCGCAGCAGGGCCCCCCCAGTATCGATGTTCAGGTATACCGTATTTTCTGGACTATAAGTTGCACCGGAGTATAAGTCGCACCAGCCAAAAAATGCATATATAAATTGCACTGGAGTATGATTTAAGGTTGCAATTGTGAAAATAACAAATAATATCACATATAATTCGCTCCGGAGTATAAGTATAAGGTGCACCTCGGCCAAAACTATGAAAAAAGGTGCGACCTGTAGTCCAGAAAATACGGTAATAGGCCGCGATTACAAGATGGGATCATTGTATTTGACTTATTACTGTGAGTACGCTGTAATCTCACTGCCATTAGAATATAATCTGGAGTTACTGCATTGTGTCCTTTTGTCTGTTTTGGAATGTTTTGGAACTGTGTGAAAGGATTCCTTCACAAAAATAAATATATACAAAATAATAGAGCTACTTAGTGCTGACACAAAAATTATAAATATATATTCTCACACAACAAGGATTGGAAAGGACAATAAACATATGTGGAAAATATATTTATGCTTGTTGAGGACTGTGATATTGTTACTATTGCAATATTTTAATATATTGTTTAAATGTCAGTAACATTAAAACAACAATGCAATTAACAATGCATGCATTAATTTACTATTCAAGATTAAACATAAGAAAACAACACAAAATCAATGCTCAATAATAATAAAATCTGCCATTTTATCGTCTTAATAAGATAAAATAAAAACATGATGAACAACCTTGCAATGTATAATAAACAAACCTCAGACAAACCTCCTTTTGACTCCGCGGCGGCCCAAACAGAATGTCCCCATTTGTTTTTAGGCAACGGCCGTAGCGAGTTGCGCGAGGGGTGGATATTATTCGGCGGTTCGGAGTCTGGATGTGTGAATACTTCTGCATGGATGGTATGCGTTATGGGGTGTTGATTGTCGGGTGCAGAACCGCAGGCGTTTGATGCACTCCGGATATGCCTTTGTGCGCTCTCATGTTTCTGTAATCCACCAAAAAGTATGTCACTCTCTGTCATTTTAGAATTTAAGTGGTTAAAAAAACACTAAAACGCTCGAGTTCACATCCACATACCCTATGGACAATATAGAGCTATTTCGGTCAGTTGAGTAGCATTTTGAAGTACCCGCACTTTGTGTCTATTCAACTACTTATTTGGACAATTACTTTAAATAAATGCAGTTAGTTTTAGCTACTCTCTGTCACAACGATTCTGAAATTGTCATTCTATTAATACGTTCAATAATCTATTCGGTCTGAGGCAATAGACCTGCTTTTTACTTTCTTTATAAATGTGTTAAACAGAATTATTGGTATCTTAATAATAGTTATTTTTATAATTTTAAAAGTTTTGCACCAGTTATTCCTCGTTTGCCTAATGCGACATTAAGTTTGAAAGGTGTAAAAAGTGCCACCACTGTAAAGCTAACAACAACAACAACTAGCATGCTAACTGCGCACTTCCTGGTTCTCAGATGATGAAACACACTATAATTACCCGTATTTTCCGAACTATCAGTCGCACCTTTTTTCATAGTTTGGGCCGGGGTGCGACTTATACTTATATTTAAACTTACATACTTATACTCCGGAGCGACTTATATGTGATATTATTTGTTATTTTAACACTTGTGCGACTTATATATGTATTTTTCTTCTCTATCATGCATTTTTTGGCTGGTGCGACTTATACTCCGGTGCGACTTATAGCCCGGAAAATACAGTAATGCAGACCGTCTCATTTTGACTTTTAAGAACAGTTTTTACGATATATCAGTGCTGAGCCAAGACAACTACATGGACAAACATCACATACAGACACAAACAGTCTTCTGAACGATAAGTTACAACAAAATCGATAACACTTTTGACTTTCTTGCATACTTAATTCCGTTTCCATCCAATGTGAGATTCAAGTGGAGTCTGAATGTCTTCTACAGCATTACTGGGGATTTGAATATAGCTTAACAATACATTTATCATACGTCCTGCCCCGTCTCCGTCCTCCACGTCGGATTGTTTGAAAGCGCTCCGCTCCAGTGCGACCCGTTAAAACAGCTGCAGCTCCAGCGGTTTCTTTTGGGTGTGTGTGTGTTCTCCAGACCTCCTCCGAATCGTATTCTTAGCTTTTGTTTGAGGACACAGATGCCACAGGGAGCAGTGTAAATGTGTTAGTAAGTTTAGACCAGGCATTTCCTTTGTGTTGTGTCAGACGCTTTGGAAATAGAATTAAAGACGCCCATAAAGCAGCATCTTAAGTAATGCAGGCTCGTGCAGTGTTTAGGTTCAGGATGGACTTTACATTGTTCCTCAAGGAGTTGTTTTGTCTCATTGTGAGGGCCATTATAGCTTTGTGTCCTATTACATCTTTATCTGTAAATCTTTGCTGCTTCCGTATTTTCCGGACCAAAAGTTGCAACGGAGTTCAAGTCGCACCAGCCAAAAAATGCATAATAGAGAAGAAAAAAACGTATATAGTCGCACTGGAGTATAAGTCGCATTTTTTGGAGAACAACATAGTAAATAGGTGTACGTATGCTAACGCTAACACCTTCAGCTACATGAGGCACAGACAGAACTGTGGTAAGTGTCTGGTATGTTAGCGTAACATATTAACAGTTATTCAGATAACTATAGCATAAAGAACATGCTAACAAGTTTAGCAAAGCATCAGTTTTACCCCAAATCACTAAATCCGGAATTCTTCTTCCTCTGCGTCACTTCTAAACAACTCCACAAACTCCAGAGGTAGAGGAAGTGCAGATTTTTCTTCTGCGTCGCTTAGAGCCTAGAGCGCCCTCTTGTGGTTGTCAGTGTGAAAATAACGAATAATATCACATAAGTCACTCCGGAGTACAAGTCGCACCCCGGCCAAAACTATGAAAAAAGGTGCAACTTATAATACGGTTTATGGGTTATCGTAAATATTAAAATACGTCTTACTTTAAATTGCGTGGTCGTCTGATGTTTATTTTAGTGTTGAGCTGTTGAGATACTATTAACACATCATAATCTAGCTGATTTGTCTGTATCGTCCGATTTGTTCTTACAGCTAAGAGATTGATATCCATAATTACAGAATTCTTGACATGTTTTTTCCTTTCTTTTTTTTATGTGCAGAAGTGGGAGCCAGGCCCTGCAGCGGCTGCCGTCCCGCTGGCTCTCCGAGGTCCTGGAGGAGGTAAAGTCCAGCGACCCCTCGTCCAAACTGTGTGCCACTCGACGCAGCGCCGGGATCCCCTTCTACATACAGGTGCGTGCGCCATTCTGGACTAAACAAACACTACTGTTTCACTGTCGCCGTGTTCATCATCTCTGGCACAGATATAAGTGTTATTTTATTTGTATTAAGAGTATAAGAGGTTTTTATAAGAGTTTTTCTACAAGTGTGTTTTTTATCTGTTTTTTATTATACTTCTGTACTTACTCTGTGTTGCAACACTGGAATTTCCCCATTGTGGACAAATAAAGTCTATCTTATCCCATATTATCTTATATGAAAACCAGAGGGACTTACAGACAAATGCTGAACAAACAAATAATCAAAACACTCGTGACTGGGACAGGGCAAATTCAACTTTATTTTTACCCTATGGAAGCTAAAATGGAATGATTCTGACTAGTTTTGCTAATTATTGTTGTCAGTTCAGTAAGTTGTTTTTGTGTCTGTTGCACATGATTTATTAAAAAAAAAAATCACCTTTCACAATTCACAACACACACTAATCATTTTATGTACTAATTTATTATGTTGTTCCTTGAAATATCACCATAAACGATAATATGGCCACTAATGATTTTAAACCTACTGTTAACTCGTACCATAAATAAGCTGCAATTAAGAAATATATACAAAACACAGATACAACGGTTAGTGTATCACAACAACAAAAACGAAGAAAAAAAGGTTTGTATGTTTAGGGGTGGACTATATCGTGAATATCTTTGGCAACGATATTCCGACTGGACCGTGTTTTACAGATGCACCAGGAATGTTCTAAAATGTGCCCGTGAATGTCGTGCTCAAGGTTCAAATATTGCACAAAATGTCATCAAATTAACCAGAAAAGAGCTCGTTCAGAAGCTTAGTCTCTTTTGAGGTCATTTTTAATTGTTTTAATTCAAGACGCTATACATTATATTCTAATTTTGCATATCTCCAAAGCAACAATTGAGATATTAGAATTTTTTGTCGATTTAACTCCCACTTATATATACAATAAATATATCGTTTTTTGATTTGTTTGAGCATATTACCTGGCCTTATTTCTAACCCGTCCCGCGCTGAGACACGCCCCCGTGACAATGCTGTAAAAACACGCCCGTCGCCCGTGCGTCCTCTGGTTGAACCTCTCATTAGTCACGTTTCCCGCTCACCTCGCTTACTCACGACCGTGCACCCGCCGCGTCCCCCCGATTACGGCCCCAGCGCCGCATTTAACGACGACGCGCGGCGCAGTTTACGTCGCAATCGTCCAGACCGCCGAAGGAGACGCCGCCGTTTCCTCGCAGTGCGGCCCCGCCTCTGTTGACATCACCTTCCCCTCTCAAGTTTTTATTCGCTCGTTTTGGTCTTTTCCGTGCCGACCGAGGAATGCCGGGCTCGTGTGATCCGGAATGCTTGAATGAGCAGAAGGCTTTCATTCAGTTTGTGTCCGACGCACAAACAAACAAAACACCACTTTTGTGAAACTTTCTTCCTCTCATTCATCATAACATCGGGTGGAAAAGTTGTTTATGGGATTTATACAGGACATTACTAAACTTGAGGCGTGACGAGACAGAAATAATTGGAATACAATTTTAAAGGTGCACTGTGTACCTCTTTTTGTGGCAATAAATACACCTGTAATTGGAAAAATGCTTGAAAAATAAAGATTAAAAAGGACACAATGTTGGTTATGTAGACTTTTTTTTTTTAATCACACTACTAATATTTGTACAAGTCACAATGGTATATTATTTATAAAAGTCAACCATGTAGTTTTGCTCCCACCTTTAGTCTTGATAGTAAAAGCTTCTTAAAGATGTGGCAGTTCGATTGTTTCCCCCCCAATAGACCATTCAGGGGACAAAAATCAGAAACTTCTCAGCCTGTGGATATCATATTCCTCCAGTTTTGAACATGAGGATTTAATGTTACATAATATTAAAGGAGGAGGTGGTGAGTCTGTGGAGGAAACGAGGCAACGCTTTGGCGGCATTTTTGTGTTACATTCCGCCACACTGAAACCCTCCAAGCTCTTCAAAGACAGACTTGACATCAGCAGGAACAGCCTCTTCTTCTCTATTTCCCTCTCTTTCTTTCCCTCCCTAACTCTGGCTCTTCCTCTCCTGCCATCCCCCCCTCCCCCTCACATCTCTGTGTCCACATGCCTTCAAACACACTCGACTCACACTGTACTTCTCCCACAGGCCTGCTTCTTCTCTTCTTCTCCCGGGACAGACGGTGGCTCCGTTCTGTCACCTCTGCTCCTGTTTTCCACTCGCAAACATGGAACGTTCGCGGTCACTCGGTTCGAAAGAGGCCGAGAGAACATAAATACGTTCTGATGTTTAGCGTGGCGTCAAATCGGTGTCGGCGTTTTCGCTCGTAGTTCATTCCTGATCAGTTAAATGTGTTATCGAGTGGTCTATACCATCAGAAGGTTCTACTGTTCTATGTCTACTCTTATTTTGGATAGAGAAGATGAGTTTAAACCCTTTGTTCTATTGTTAATTGTCTTTAATTATGACTATTTTAATTCATTCGTTCTGTTTAGTTCTTCGCCCATTGATTCTCCAGTGTGATGTTTTTTTTGCCTTTTTTAAAATTGTTATACCGTGCGTGTTCCTGATTGGCTAATCCACCTGTCAATCACGGCCATCTGAACTCAGAGATTAGGGTGTGACGAGACTATCGTTTTTTTTTTTTTTTTTTTTCAAATCTGAGAACAGTGGGATAAGATTTCCTGAACTTTAATGAATCATTCTAAATACCGTATTTTCCGGACTATAAGTTGCACCTTTTTTCATAGTTTTGGCTGGAGTGCAATTTATACTTATACTTATTACTCAGGAGCAACTTTTATGTGATATTATTTGTTATTTTCACACTTGCAACTGCATTTCATACTCCAGTGCTACTTATATATGTTTTTTTCTTCTCAATTATAATTTTTTTGGCTGAAACTCCGGTGCGACTTATAGTCCGGAAAATACGCCTACACCTTAGACTGGTTTAAAAGCTCTGTATTTTGCATTATATTTATCCTTATAAAAGCTTTCAGATGCACATTGCCTGTAGTCATTCAAACATTTGAGATGACCTCATTTTGCACACACTCTTTCAAGGCCGGTAAAGTATCTTGCCCAAGGACACAACCGGCATGTACAACGTCGGCGGTGTGGATTTACTTCCAACTCCGGGACGTAGCCAGTCATTACTTACGCCGCAGCTGACGTGAAACTTTAAACTTTGCTGCACAATCGCACCATTTAACTTGTATGTTTTTGCCATAGGCTCTGCTCTCCTCTGAACCCAAATCCTCCAGCTGCAGCCTGCTGAAGATGACCATGAGGGAGCTGATCGCCTTGGCCTCGCCCGCGTCCGACCGGGACTCGGAGCGACACAGCGTCCCCCAGGTGACCGCCCGGTTAACACGCGGCGCTGTCCCGGCCCGAAACGTACTATCTGCTTTTGAGCCGTTAGAAACCACGAAAAGGGAGAGTACAGAAGAACTAGGCCAAGAGGTTTCCACATTTGGTGATTTGCACAAGAGATGCACAAAAAAGGTGGAACAAAGTGCATTCTGCGGTTCCAAAAATGTGCTAAAAGCTAGTAATGGATACAGAGATTAATTTCTAGCACACTGAGGCTTTTCTTTTCTAGTAAGCAGACTGTTGTAAAGTGTCTTCCCACCTGTATCCCTTGCCAACGGTACAAGCAATACTTAAAGAGAAAGCTTACCTTTAAGTGACTTATGACAGGTTTTTATGATTGTCTAATTTTGGCTTTATTTGGTGTGTTTATACAAGTTGTACACATACATGATAGTTTTACACCAATCAAGTAGGTATTTGTGGAGAAAATGTTGAAAAATCTGTAGAAAATGACAGGAAGTGACATCACACTAGGGACATCAGTCATTCCAGTCAAAGTGTATGCATCATTTACACAAAGAAACTCCTTTTTAAAATCTCTAAACATTAATTAAAAATAATACAAAATCAAATACAAAAAATGTGACAGTAGATGAGTTTTTGTCCAATGTTTAAGATAAGATATTCCTTTATTGTCTCACTGGTGCAACGCAGGTAGATACAGAGGTAGATACAGAAGAAAAGAACAGATCACTTATAGGAAGTTTGAAAAAACACTTTCAGGTTTGCTGGTGTGTTTTCCTAGTGTGATGTCATCAGGATGTCATTACAAACAGGAAGTGAAATTATAAACCTAATTTAAAAAAATAAATATTTTTGTTAGCAAAATTCAAAATATATTTATCTAAACTGCAGTTTAGTTCAATGAGTAGTTGAACCAGTATGCACTTTAAATATAAATGTAGTATTCTACCATCTATATTTTACACACCATTTTGATCCATCCATCCATCCATCCATCCATTTTCTACCGCTTGTTCCCTTTCGGGGTCGCGGGTGACTGGAGCCTATCCCAGTGACTTCGGGCCTTAGGCGGGGTACACCCTGGACAGTGGCCAACTTGTCGCAGGGCCAACACTGAGACATAGACATTACAGACAGTTCACTCTCACATTCATTCACTAGGGCCAATTTAGAGTCACCAATTTTACCTAACACATGCATGTCTTTGGACGGTGGGAGGAAGCCAGAGAACCCGGAGAGAACCCACGGTAACACGGGGAGAACATGCAGACTCCATCCAGAGAGATCATGTGATGTTGGTCTGGTCCAGGAATCGAACCCATGATCTCCTTCTTGGGAGGCAAGAGCGCTATCCGCCTTTGCCACCGTGCACCCCTTTAAACCCCATTTTGATCCAATCAGATGCTATATTGTCTTATGAACCCCTTACAGAAACAATTGTCTGTGATTATTATTATGTGACACCACTTAACTTGTATTCCTTTGTGTTCCTCAGGTGCACGCCCTGAACATCCTCCGCGCCCTGTACAGAGACACTCGTCTGGGGGAGAACGTGGTCCCGTTTGTGTCGGACGGGATGCAGGCCGCGGTGCTGGGCTTCACCTCGCCTCTCTGGGCTGTGAGTTCAAAACACGCAACACTCATCACCTCCATCATGGCCGCAAAATGTTCCTTTGCAGTTCAGGCTCGGCAACATTTAGTAGAGTTATGAGAGCAGTGTTAAGTGCTGGCCACACACGCATGCAATGGAAAGCAAATGGTGAAACTGGTGAAAATACGGTGCTTTTTGGGGAAGGGAAAGTCTTTCTGCAAAAACCAAAAAAGCTCTTTTGTAATGTTAAATGCCCTGTTGTGATTTATACAGATTTGGAAATTTAGACTTTGAAACTACTATATAATAATTGGTTTAAGTCTCATTGATATTGTTAATTTAGTTTAATTTAATTTTAATGTATTATTTATTTTCTTTTATTAATTTATTTTTTTATTTCATTTGTTAATTTTTTATATTGATTTTATTGATTTTTTGTATTATTTTATTGATTGATTTTTATTATTGATTTTATTTTGTTTCTATTTTTTATTTATTTTATTTACTTAGTTTACTTTATTTATTTTATTTATTTGAATTCACTTCTGCTGAATCGTACTGTATATCACTGTGAAATACGCTCCAAAGATACGCTCTTCACTCGCCAACAGAGCAAATGATTAGTTTTCGTAGATTTACTCTCTCTTTGTGGCCCATTGGAAAGAGCATTTACCCCTGAACTGAACCAGCAGATCTGCAAAGACAAAGACTCGTCATACACTCCGTCGGTTTCACACCAGATTTCCAATGTTCCTTTGCCCTCCAGCTTTAGCTACAAAGCATAAACACGACACAGCGTCTCCGGGCCGTTCTCAAACTGCTGTGTCACTGTTTCTGATCGCTCTGCCAGCGTTTGTAACCCGTGTCTTCTGGGCGCCAGGTGAGGAACTCGTCCACTCTGCTCTTCAGCACTCTGATCACGCGGATATTCGGAGTCAAGAAAGGCAAAGACGAGCACTCCAAGAAGAACAGGTTGGTGTCCTATCAGCTAAAGAAGCGCTCTGGTTTTTAGATAGTAATTGTACAAGCTCTTCCAAATGAAAGGCGTTATAATATTACAACCGACAGTATTGAGCTGCAGACTATTCAAAGTGGACAAATTACCGTATTTTTCGGATTATAAATTGCATTGGAGTATAAGTCGCACCAGCCAAAAAAATGCATAATAGAGAAGAAAAAACATGAGTATGAAATGAGGTTGCAAGTGTGAAAATAACAAATAATATCACATATAAGTCGCTCTGGAGTATGAGTATGTAAGTATAAGTTGCACTCCGGTCAAAACTATGAAAAAAGGTGCGACTTATAGTCCGGAAAATACGATAAGCATTCTTGTGGCTTTCATTGACTTTTAAACGTGCTTATGGTCACTTTGAGGTAAGTGACATACATTTTTGACCTTTACTCACACTTTTACAAACCGTACCTTTGAGCGCCCTCTACTAACAGCAGAGGAACAATGAGAAAGTAAATAAATAAAACCCACAGGCAACGTGACTGCTTCGCTCATTGAGCCACTTGGTTGTCGGGAACACAATTTGACGCAGAACGAGCCCGGCCAACGATTATTGGTTTAAAAAATTGTTACCTGAGAAAAGTAAAAACCCAGCTTTTGGTACACATGTTTTAATAAAGACAGTATGAATTGAATAATGCGACAACGGCAAAACTGATTGATTTCGATTTCATGATTATAAACGAGACCACGATTGCAATTTAACGCCAAAAACAGACCAATTTCTTCTTCCGAAGCCTAAACGCTGCTCTGAGCTTTAAGTGACCCAGGGTTCGTTGTAGACCCCTCAATAAGACCCCAGCTGTTCATTGACAATTAGACATGACTACCGTATTTTCCGGAGTATAAGTCGCACCAGCCAAAAAATGCATAATAGAGAGGAAAAAACATATATAAGTTGCGCTGAACTTCGAAATGCAGTTGCAAGTGTGAAAATAACAAATAATATCACATATAAGTCGCTCTGGAGTATAAGTATGTAAGTATAAGTCACACCCTGGGCCAAAACTATGAAAAAAGCGACTTATAGTCCGGAAAATTTACATTTTGTCATATTTGTTCTTACTGAGAATGAGCTCGCCTTTTACACGGAGAAAGCATGTAGTTGCAGTTTTTTATGAGTCCGGGAACCACCAGGAGGCACTGTTGTAACACCGCTGGGCCCGTCTGGGTCCGCGAGCGGCCGGTCCCTCCATATTTAGCCTTCTGCTGCTCACTGAAAGAGAAGACCGATCGCAGCAGTCCAAGAGCAGACGCCAGCGTACAAGAGAATTAAAGTGTTCAGCTATCGAGTCGGAGTACTTCGGAGCGTGTACTGTTGTGTACTGTTGTCACTGTACTGTACATTCCAAGCTCTATTTCGATACTGAGGAAAAGGCTCGATACCGATTTTGACACCACTGCGATAATAAATATGTTTCATGCAATAGACTGTCATTTTCAACACAAAATAATGCTACTTTAATTATTTTCCCTTGTGGTCTTATACTAGTTCTGATAAAGCTCAAGATCGTTCCAAAGCTGTTCAGCAAAGAGCATAGTTTGTCGTTATTGTTACCGTTTGAAATGAGTTTTATCTGATTTTTCACCCTAATGCAGTATAATGTTACCGCACATACCGGAGTACAAGTCGCACCAGACAAAAAAAGGCATAATAGAGAAGAAAAAAACATATATAAGTCGCACTGGAGTATGAAATGCAGTTGCAAGTGTGAAAAGTCGCTCCGGAGTAGAAGTATATAAGTATAAATATAAGTATAAGTCGCACCCCGGCCAAAACTATGATAAAAGCGTCTTATAGTCCGGAAAATACGGTAAATTTGCAATTGTTTTTTAGTTGCTTTTAGTTGATTCAAAGTGTTGCAAACAGTAAATGTTCGTTTCAGACCAGAACAATTGACGATGCATATGCCAATTATGTTAAAAATGTGTTGTATGTTGTGTTTTTCTCCATATTTCTATATTTTATGCCTCTTTTTACAGTACGCCGTGTCAAGTTGTCACCAGTCTTGATATGTGTGTTTGTAGCATGCATTCTGCTCAATCAAAAGTGGATTATGATATTTTTGTCATGGAAAAATGGACGCCTAAACCTTCAGCGAAAACAAATCACATTTACGTGCAGTATTTTCCCACTTTAAACTCTTGTCTGTTTTAATTTAGTGTCGTTTTATTTCACTTTCAAGTTCGCTGCCAGTGTTTTCTCTATTGGCATTGACGCGGCTCCTTCTGTCCCATCAATCAAAAGACGCCGGAGAAGTGAGAAATCCTTTGCGAAACTTTGTTGGGCGTTTTTTGGATTGGTTTTCGAATTGCGCGAAGCTGAAATCGGATTACACCTTTTGTAATCAATTGCGTCTAAAGAGTTCTGCCCGTTTCTCCTTCTCTCTGCCCAAATCGAGGCGTGTTTGTGAGATTTCTGCACAGTTTTAAATCACAGCGAGACCCAAATGCCAAGCGTGTGGAAACCGTGATAAGCAAAACGATTGCAGACCTGGGTCAAGTGTTATTTCCAAGTCAAGTTTTACGCTTTGCCAGAAGATGCCTTTTAAGGGCGGAGTCGAAATAAGAGGCGGCGGCCGTTTATAGATGTTTGCAAAATGTGTCAAGGATTTTCCACTAATATGTCTTAAATCTCACACTAACTGGCATTGCCTTGCGAAAGTGAGATTACAATGTCATATCTCTATTAATAAAACCTTTGGCGAGCTGCTTTTGTAGCCTTGTGCGCTGTGGTGTTTGTCTAAATAATAAGATTGTTTTAGAAAAAGAGACGTGATTGTTGACTGTTACTTGCAGCAGTAAAAGAGGTGTAATATAATTTTAATTCCTGAACACATTGAGTTAAAAAGTAGACAATGCAGCATATACTTAATCATATTTACTTGTAATTAATTAGGAATGTCAAGAATATTGGGTTAATCAATAATCACAATAACATCGTTAAAAGTAAAAATAAAATAAAAATCTGGACCATTTTGGAAGCAAAATCTGGTATTTTTTGTTCAATATGTAGCCCATAAAATAGACTTCGATGTAAATAACTTTTTTATCTGGCTTTTTTTGTCACATTTTACTTCATTTTGTCTTTCAGAAAGTACAATTTTGCAAAGCCGGCCACAAACTTAGACCACGAGAATGAAAGAAAATGAAAGATTTCACTGTTGTTTGGTCTCAATAATTGTGAATAATTGTTAAATTGTAACACTAAAGTTTAATTCATCTTGTTTCTTCCTCTTGCTCTCGATGTGTGCGGTTTCAGCAGCTAATAATATTACCCTACTAACATGCTACACTGCTAAAGAATATTTATCATTCAAGACATTAAATTTACCCTTTCAAAACACTTTTGACTGTATAGTTTTGAATATGGACATTTGTAAATCTTAGTACAATGCTGTGTAGGGCTGAAGCAAACTAATTCATTTGTTCCAGCTCATCGATTGATCATCAGCTTATGTAGTAATCGAATAATGACTATCTGGTCTTTACACAGGCTCTATAAAACACCATGAGCTGAGAGAACAGGTTTATGACTCAAAAATATTAGCAAAAACCGCAAAAAGAAACATAGAATGGATATATTCTATGTTTTTAATCATTCTGACCGCCTCAAACGGCTTCACATTAGCTCATCTGGGTAATTTAACGTAGAAGTCTTATTAATATTCACAGTCTTAAAGTTTAATAAAACGAGTCAGTTGGAGTCCTAACGCCATGTGGGATGAATATTGAATAAAACGTTCCTCCCCGTGTCCGTGGAAACGCATTGAACGAGCAGTAGAGTAGTTCTCGCCTCCGAAAAACGCCAAGGCCGCTCGCGTCTCGTTTCGTTGTCTTTTTATTCGTCCGTTTCTGTCTTTTGGAGCTCTGTCGCGTGTCTCCCGTCTCGCATTTTCTTACTTGGTGTCGTGACAGAGTTTTGAGTCATTTTTGAAAGAATACGGAAAGATTTTGTATGTTATTTTGATCTCGTAGTGTCAAATGCTGAATTAAGACATCGAAATCCTCGCCAGTTTTTCTGCGCACGTCTGTTTACAATTAAATTATTGTGGTTTTCTGACATGAACTCGTTGCTAAATGCTATTACGCAGTTCATCGGGTTCATTTCTTCGTTCGCGGCTGTTTCCGGAGTGACTTTTCACCTCCCCCTCTCTATCTTTTCATATTCATATCTTGAAAATGTATTACAGTTAAATCAAGGACAAGTCTATTCATTCAGTGTATCGCGTTTGAAAACAGCCATTGTTTTGGTGCTTCGAATAGCAACAAGATAAAGGCGTGTACAATGTTTTGTGGATGAGAATTGCCCCGTATCTGCAATAAAACAAAACTTTCAATGGATACAAGTTCAAGATAAAGCGCCTGCTGTGTTTGGGTAAGTTCAAGTACATTTTTTTCAAGTTTATTCTGGAAGCGGTGCAAAAAAACCCAAATAATAAAATCATCAGCCCGGTGTTTTTGATTTTCCTGAAGCATTGCTCTAATTTCCCGCAGGTACACAGTGTTCGACCCGGCTGAATGTGTCAGGCTGAACTGTCTGGTCGTATCCAAAGCGGTTATCACCATATGGTCTCCGGCGACTTCTCTGTTTTGGAAAATGCCTGCAGTTCAAAAACAGTGGTGTTTTTGTTCCATATCTGTCTTCTCCACAACATTCGCTAAGACTGCCACAGTATTTGCAGCGTTCGACTCATTATACAACTTGGAAAAAAAAAGCTTTCTTCTGCTTTCTCCTCGATTCTTGCCTCCACTATCTTTCTACCCGTGTAATTAATTAAATTTTAATTGAGATCAAGTATCAGTCCATTCTACTCGTCAATGACATGCTCAGATCTCTTTAATCGAATTAAAAGCATGCGGTTTGGACCATGAACTGTGTGTTGTCTATGTTTTGGAAGGTCATTTTGAAAGGCATTTTAGTTCGTTTTTTAATAAGACAAATCGAGTCAAAGTCGTGATCGATCGATTTGAGCGAAAAAGTCGTGATGGACGTTTGTCGAATCGCCCCAACTGTGCTTTTCTTTCATGTTTTGAATCCTAATTGGCGTATATCCATTGTACATGTTCAGACCGTCTCAATCAGGAGTCATCTAACTTTATCTTCCTTTATATCCAACAAGAACGTTCCATCTTGATGATTATTAACTAAGACCAGAACTGCAAAAGACTAGATATATCTGGGATTGCATATGCCAATTTTAGCCCTAGATCCAAAGTCTTCTGCTTCTGAGAGTCCATACTTCACTCCGATTGATCAAATCCACCTGCCACTCACCACGAGCTTGACGCAGGCTGACCAATTGGTGGAGTGGGTGTGGGAAAGTCTCTGTGTTTGAGCGTAGAGCTGGAATATACGGAGAATTACGTGTATATTGTCTTGCCCAAGATGAATCGTAAAAGTTAGTAAATGGAAAAGGATATTGGGAGATGCTTCTGTTGTGCTTGTGTTTACCGTCGGCCACATGTTTGTTAACGATTGAGCGCAGACACAGCGAGAGGACGACGATCGGGAGGATATATCGGACACGCCGGATACAAACTGCAGCTCGTCTTTGGTCGTATTGACAGTTCTAAGTTTGCTCTTTGTCCTTGTCTCACTGCGAGAAGTACTGCACACGATTTACAGCCGCTACTTTTAAATATTTTCCCCCACGATCAGAAATCCTTCATCGCAGACACCCTACTTAAAGTGACGTACGACGGGTTTTTACGCTTTTCTAATTTTTACGTTATTTGGTGCATTTATACTTGTCGTACATATACATGATAGTTTTACACCAATCGAGCAGGTATTTGTGGAGAAAAGTAAAGAAATCTATAGAAAATTACAGGAAGTGACATCATACTAGGGTCACTCGTTCCAGTTTATGCTGTATTGACACAAAATAAACTACTTTTTGACGCTCTAAACATAATTAAAAAATAATAATGCTGTTCTCATATATTTGTCAAATAAAAAAATTGTGCCATCAAATTACCGTATTTTTCGTACTATAAGTCACACCGGAGTATGTCGCACCAGCCAAAAAATGCATAATAGAGAGGAAAAAAACATATATAAGTTGCACTGGAGTATGAAATGCTGTTGCAAGTGTGAAAATAACAAATAATATCACATATAAGTCACTCTGGAGTATAAGTATAAGTTGCACCCAGTGTTTGCTGGGTAATATCCTACTGTATTGTCATCAATTACATTCAAGAAGTGTAATTATAAACCTAAAAAATGAGAAAAGATTAGAAACATCTAAACAAAATTAGAAACATTTTAAACATGTAAAATGTAACTGCATTTTAGTTTAACGTCGTTCGACCTGTCAGAGGCACTTTAAGCCTGTGCAACATCAACAGCGCCCATGCCCCACCTCTATCCATTCATCCATTAATCCATCTACACGTCCTTCAAATATCATAACTGATCGTTTTCATTAAGCTCATGTCTGAACATATTGCAGACGTACCGTACACGTGTCTCTGAAGTTGAACATTGCTTTCGTACAATGATCCGCGGGTTCGTTCGCGTCCGTGGACTTATACCATATTGTCTTGTAACTCGTCTGACACAACTTCAAAACGCAATCTCTCGTGCCAATTTCTCTGGCCGTTTTGGCCCGGCGTGCTCGCAATGGAGCATCTGCATTGCATTCGTCTGCTTTTGCGTTCCCGTTCCTCTGGCTCTACAGCTTGTACACGCGTGATCTCTATGTTCTGCAAATGCACCGCGACAGCTCGTCCACTGCGATAATCCGACCGAGATGCTCTTCCGCAGCCCGTCGTTCCCACGCGTCCTTTTGCGTTCCGTTCTTGTTGCCGTCTGCGATTTTGATTTTGTGTATTCTACATGGTAACCGGAGTCGAGAGGAGATAGCTCACTCGCACATGATACTCGCTCCCTGAACGTCTGCACTCCTCTGGGGGGGGCTGGATGTTGAAATGATTGCTCTGCTGAGATAAAAGTTATTGTAAACATGGCAGTGTTCCCGACTTCAGTTTATCTCTCTCTCCCTGCACCGCTCTGCACTTATGAGGGATCTGATCCAGCAGTTTGGTTGCTTAGCACCCAGTGTTTTTCGTTATATTTGCTGTGTTTTTCTTTATCTTTATAGTGCAATGTTTTGTATGTAATCTTTTTTTCATTGTTAGTTAACTGAAGGTATGTGGCAATTTTAAATAAAAGCCATAATATAACTATCATACTCAATACCTTTGATAAAGAAGTCATCAAAATAACAAGTAAATTGCAATTACTCAATTACTTTCACCGCGTTTTCCAGACTATAAATCGCACCTTTTTTCATAGTTTTGGCCGGGGTGCGACTTATAAGTGATATTATTTGTTGTTTTCACACTGACAACCACAAGAGGGCGCTCTAGGCTCTAAGCGATGTAGAAGAAGAATCTGCACTTCCTCTACCTCTGGAGTTTGTGGAGTTGTTTAGAAGTGACACAGAGGATGAAGAATTCAGTGGATTTAGTGATTTGGGGTAAAACTGATGCTTTGGTAAACTTGTTAGCATGTTCTTTATGCTATAGTTATCTGAAAAAACTGTTCATATGTTACATTAACATACCAGACACTTACCACAGTTCTGTCTGTGCCTCATGTAGCTGAAGGTGTTAGCGTTAGCATACGTACAACTATTCACCATGTTCTCTCATCTGTTATTATTTTAAACTGCTTTTCAAGATGAAATGTCTGTTCTTGGTCTTGGATTTTATCAAATACATTTCCCAAAAAAATGCAACTTATACTCCAGTGCGACTTATATACGTTTTTTTTCTTCTCTATTATGCATTTTTTGGCTGGTGCGACTTAAATTCCGGAAAATATGCTTCTTTCGGGTACAGTAGAAAGCATTGAAGTGCTTTAAAACCTGTTACCACCCACCTGTCCGCCGGCGAACATTTTCTATATCTCAAATATTCTCTTACATCATCACTTTTATTTCCGTGGTCAATACCAGCAAGCCATACATCATTTTAAAGCTTATTTTCTCAACAAAACGAATATGTCATTGATTTACATTAAATAATATGCCCCAAGAAGCAATTGCCAATAGTTTGTGAGAAAGTCTCAACTTTTACAAACGCATGTCCTACCTGTTTGCTGTTTATGACGGACGAAACGGCTTTAATTCTGTACATCCTTGTACTCAGTCTGTCCGTAAGGAACCATTGAAAAACAATATCCACTTGTATTTTTCCTGAAGTTATCCGATTTCGAGATATTGTCAAGTAAACAAACTTTTCTTCGTTTCTCGCCGGACGAGAATGCGCTTGTCCGCCGCATTTCTCCGTCCATAACAAATGACCTGTTTGACTTATACGATAGTGTTTGACATCGATCTCTTCCTTAGACTGTTTCCTACAGTCCACGAATTTGTCTGTCACCGGGTTTGTTTGTTACAGCCTCCGGAGGAAAAAAATTCGGCGCTTCCGAAGCGCGCGTCCATCTTTGTTTTTAGCCCTTAGCTTCTGCTAACAGGCACGCAGGAGACTTTGAGTGACATATTATTCTAGCCAATCAGGAGACCTTTGTCCTGATAGGCGGGACAAAGGGTTTATTTACACAGAATTCTCCCTGTTCACGTGCGTAAGGCTCCGGGAAGGCTGTAAAGAGCCAGATTTCTCGGCAGGATTTTGCGCATAACGTTTTCTGAGTTTATTAGCCTTTTGGACGTGCATTTTGTTAGATATATGTATTATTATACCAATACAAAAATTAAATAAAAATATTATAATTTTTTTTTTTTTTTTTTAACCTCTATATGGGAAATTCATGGGTAAACTCATATTTACACATTTTCACATATTTTTTTTTTAGCGGTTATAATTGCTATTAGTGGCCTACAAAACATCAAAATGTATGTTTTATGATCATAGAGGAGCTAAAATTGTAATAAAACAGTTTGGCACAGTTGGCACATATTTGGATCACTTGTTCCGAATATACTTTTTGATACAAAAAGGTCAACAGCACCAAAATGCCTGTTTCTAGAGATCTGAAACTTTACACAGTTGTTGTCAACAAGATAAACATCATGTACAGTGAACAGCATATGCACACAATGAAATATGTCATGCTCAGGACCATTACAAATTGACAATATTCAGGCGAGACTAAAAAAGGATGTTTTGTTTATGTTTGGGCCTCTGTAGTGTAAGTTCTGAAGCCCTGACAGTGTCATGTGCACATCTGCAGAAACTAGAAGGCCTAAGCTTTCTAATGATGCATCACACTTACATGTGGAACATAAGATCCTCTTTTAATAAGCAATGCCATTTAGGTATGTCCAACCATTGTGCACAGGGCGAAAATAGGTGGGTGGTAACAGGTTAAGGGTTCAAACAAACCCATGCTTTTGGGGTGCACGGTGGCAAAGGCGGTTAGCGCTCTTGCCTCCCAAGGAGATCGTGGGTTCGATTCCCGGACCAGACCAACATCACATGATCTCTCTGGGTGGAGTCTCCCCGTGTTACCGTGGGTTCTCTCCGGGTTCTCCGGCTTCCTCCCACCGTCCAAAGACATGCATGTGTTAGGCAAAAATTGGTGACTCTAAATTGGCCCTAAGTGAATGAATGTGAGCGTGAACTGTCTGTAATGTCTATGTCTCTGTGTTGGCCCTGCGACAAGTTGGCCACTGTCCAGGGTGTACCCCACCTAAGGGGATAGGGATAGGTCTCTTTTAAAATAAAACCAGTTTGCCCTAGAGTTCAGAGCTCTACGAACAGAATATGCATGAGATCATTGTATTCGGTTCACACTTTCTGTCCATCCTCAAAACTTAATGCTTCTGGACTGCTTAAACATGTGTCTTCTGAGCAGAATCCTAGTAATAAAAAAACATATTGTAAATCTAATTGCAGTGCGTTTTAGAAAAATCAAACTTAAATCTTTTTTTGCCCTAATGTTTACTACTCGTTCTGTGTTTAACTTGTAGTAGTTCTCATGTCATACTTGTCCCACTGTGTTCAAAAGACCTCCTAACTCCGTGTGCCGTCATTGCTTTGTCTTTGGGTTGAGTTCTTGGCCCTCAGAGTTCCTCAGAGGCCTATAGTGTTACTTATCTCCTCTCACAGGAAGCCAAAGGGAACATCCAGGAGGAAATTAAGTCTCTTAGAGAAAACTTTGGTTGTATTTTTGGACTTTGGGTCATTTGGGGGAGATGATTGTCTGAAATTGATTCCTGGATACACAATAGAGGTAATTGCATGAGGCAATGGCGGACTGTCAATCTCAGGCGGAGATTTATACTGTGGCAAAGGTTTTTAGCATTTCTAAAGTGACTAATTGATGGTCCGTGGTGTATTTCTGTGTCAAAAAGTCCTGGTTTTGATCTCCAGACTGGACAAGGACATTCTGTGTGGACATGTTCCTCTTGCGAGTGTAGATTTTTTCCAGGTGCTCAGATTTTGTATTATGTTAAAAATGTATAGTTTATTCTTTTATTCTTCTGCCATACTGATGTTTAACTTGAGTTTTTTATTCTTTGATAACAGCATCTTCTTCTGCTGGTTGGCTGAAATGTCTGTATGAAAATAATGGATAAAAGTGATCAAGATTCTTTTTTTCCCTCCATTTTGAAAACAAGAAAAATAATCATACAAGAGAGAAGAAAATCAAAACACAAGACAAAAATAAAAAAAACAGACACTGTACATACATGACCCCAAAAAAAATTAATAAATACGTTAAATAGATTCAATACATTAAATGCAATAAAATAAAATAAATAAAATACATTTGATGATGAGGATAATGATGATGAAGGGCACCCCATGGAAAGAACATTTTAAGGCACATAAGTTTAAATTCTGATTGTAATTGTCCTTCACTAGTTCAATAGTGTAAAGTCTGTTGCGACGGTGTCAATCTGACATTCCCCATTTAATCCTACTTGAGTACAGCTCGTCGTTGTCCTTGTCCTCTTCATTAGTTTGACTTTGTGGCTTTTTGAGTGCTCTAAATGTCAGCAGTGATTTTTGACCCAGATTTTGTCCCGTCTCTCTCTGAATCATGTGTTGCACCGCTCACGGCTTTTCCCTTCAGGCCACTCTCAATTTAGCCCGGGACACTTGAATAAAACATGTATCAAGCCTCGAGAGTGTGTAAATATAAAGTTTATGTCTAGTACGTCTAGTAAGGCCGAAGTGCGCGTGATGGAAGCACATGCGCCATGTATGGGACTGTTTGTTTGTTTGCGGCAAAAACAAGGATTGATTTGTTGAGACTATTTGGCCCAAGACCAAGTCCTTATCTCGGGTGATCCATTGGCCTCCGTGTCTCCTCCACTTGTTTCAGTCTGATTGGGTTTACGGTCAGGACGGAAATCCAAATCAACAATCAGGGAAATAATTATGTTCAAATGTCATCTGCCCGTTATCCCCAAAAGATTTCCCCAATCTTTAGGTTTTAATTGTTGTACATAACCCACTTTTCAGTTTGAAATAAAGTTTGAATTTAGTTGTCAGTCGCAATGGTTTCAACAAAAAATGAGCAGTATTGAATTAGATATAATCTCATGTGGTGTCAAAAAATAGCCCATTCATAGCTGAAACTTGTATTCTGTACTGTTGCCCGTGCTGTTACGCAACACAATTTAATTTAATTATAAACATGTCTGTCACCATACAAAGTAAATTGACAAAAATCAAATTTCAAAGACTTGTCAAAACTCTTTAAAGTGCCTATGACGGGTGTTTACGGTTTTCAAATTTTGACTTTATTTGGTTTATTAATACCTGTTGTACATGGAAGTTATAGTTTTACACCAATCGAGCAGGTATTTGTGGAGAAAAGTTGAAAAAGCTGTAGAAATTGACAGGAAGTGATATCACACCAGGTACGCTCATCCAAGACAAAGTTTATGCATAAATTACACAATATAAAAGAATGTTGAGAAAGACATTCTTAACATTATTCAACTAAAGTCACTCTTGTTTATTTTAGTTTGTCAAGTAAAAAAAATTGTGCCATTAGATGAGTTTTTTTCTCAGTGTTTGCTGGTAAAGTGTCATCAATTACAAACAGGAAGTGAAATTATAAACCTAAAAAATGAGCTATTCTGAGATCATTTTGCAAAATTTTAAATGCATAAAACTTAACTGCATTTTAGTTCAATGAGTCGTACGTCCTGTCAGAGACACTTTAAGTCTTGGAAAACTTTATACTTTAAAACGGTATGTACCAGGTCAAAACATGTCTAAAATGATTTCCATAAAAGCAAAAACATGGTCTCTGTCTTGCCATTCAAGAAATCTGGACAAACTAACTAAATTATCTTATAACTTTGCTTCATGTATCGTACACTTTGGTATGAAATGACACCTGTGGCGATGAAAGCACATTGTTTAAATCACAACTTATTCCGAGCCGCAAACACCACATTTTGTTTTTACCTCCTCGAATTAAAGCTGAAAGTCTATACTATAATAACATATTGATTGTTTGCTTTTGGCTCTGGCGTGTTGGCGTTTAAAGAGACAATGATTCAGATTGTGGAAAGTGTAGGCAGGTTCCCATACGGCACCACACACAGTGACGATTATCCCCGAGGTGGCTAATCCAGGCTTCAGAAGTCCTAAAATAGCACATTCTATTGCCCACTCAGCGTTGCACTGCGCCAAAGACAAACAGTTGTGGAAATCTTGAAATCATTCTTGCAATAATTACGATAATTACCTAAATAACTTCCCGACTCTCGTGAAATCCTCTGTTGTGGATTTAAACCTTGCCACTTGCATCATGGAAAGTAGCAATTAAAATGTTCCCTGTTCTGCATGGCTTGCGTAATGAATTTGTATTGGAGAGATCATGTCTTTGCATTTCATTATGGACACATGTTTCAGATTATTTGGGCTACTTTACATTCATACACTCAACTCGTTATACGAAATGTCCATTGGCGATGATTACCGACACGTGAAACAGTTAAAATAACACAAACAATTTAAACTATATTTAAATTAAGTGTATTTACTGCAGAATTAGGATTGCGTGTATTGTAGGGATTATCAAAACTATCATGTTAATCGATAATTGTGATTATTCAGGTCACAATATAATTGTAAATGCCCAAAAAATAATAATCAGGACAATTTTAGAAGCAAAACAAGTATTTTTTGTTCAATATATAGCCCAAAAAATAGACCTAAATGTAAAGAAATTATTTTTTCTGGCCGTTTTTTGTCACGTTTAACTGTATTTTGGCTTTGAAGCTGGTCACAAACTTGATGTCAGATCAAAAAGCTGCATTTGTCTTTGAGTCGGAGCATCAAAGACAAATGTAGCATCAACAATGTCACACGCAGTACTTTTATGGTATATGATATAGTATGTAGAGTAAGGAGTGGACGGTAGTGGCCAGCTGCTTTGCGTTTACTGTCGTTCTGTGCTTTATCTTGTTGGTTTGTTTAAACTTGTCTTAGTTCCAAAGTGAGCTGGTCTTGATTCTTGAACACCTTCTTTTATGCACGCCTTTATTCTATCATAGTTTATATATCATTCTTGTAAGTGTTTTATGTTACGCCATATCGCCAAAGAAAATTCCCACGTTGTGTATTTTGTTCACTGACAATGGCAATAAAACATAAGTTCATGCTTGTCTCTATAGTGGAGCCTGAACTATGGAACTATGACATTTGCTCTCAATATCAGCCAAAGTATTAAGATATACTATATTTGTATAGTCCATGAGGTTTTCAATGTTTTAATGAAAATACAGGAACAATCAAATGACATGACACAACAAACACTACACAATAAGTTACTATATTTTCCGGAGTATAAGTCGCACCAGCCAAAAAAGGCATAATAGAGAAGAAAAAAACATATATTAGTCTCACTGGAGTATAATTTGCAGTTTGTGTAAATGTATTTTTTGGATAAAATCCAAGACCAAGACATTTCATTTTGAAATGCAGTTTAAAATAATAACAGATGAGAGAACATGGTGAATAGGAGTATGTATGCTAACGCTAACACCTTCAGCTACATACATAACTACGACATAACTGTGGTAAGTGTCTGGTATGTTAACATAACATATTAACAGTTGTTCAGATAACTATAGCATAAAGAACATGCTAACAAGTTTACCAAAGCATCAGTTTTACCCCAAATCACTAAATCCATTGAATTCTTCTTCCTCTGTGTCACTTCTAAACAACTCCACAAACTCCAGAGGTAGAGGAAGTGCAGATACTTCTTCTGCGTCGCTTAGAGCCTAGAGCGCCCCCTTGTTGTTGTCAGTGTGAAAATAACAAATAATATCACATAAGTTGCTCGAGTATAAATTGCAAACCCGACCTTACTATGAAAAAAGGTGCAATTTATAATCCAGAAAATAGGGTATCTGTTCCTAAGGCCAGTCACATCAACAAATATAACATCATTTATAGAGCTTGTCAAACGTTGTAGTGTCAGGTTCATAAACTCTTAACGGTTTTATCTTGTGTTTCCTGTGTGTCCAGGATGACCGGTCGGGAGTTCTTCACCCGTTTCCCCGCGCTGTACCCGTTCCTCTTGACGCAGCTGGAGGAGGCTGCGGCTTCGGTGGAGAGGTGAGCTCATCCAAACACGCCTCACACTTCTGTTCGAGCGGGAGTGTTGTGCCATTAACTCTATCTGCGCGTTTGGGGAACAGTCCAGCTGCACAAGCCGACATCATCCATCGTGAACGAGTACGCGTGTTGAGTAAAACGTTGATACATCATTCATTTGGAAGTTGGACTCCCTTCTTAAAAGTGATTTGAACATGCGTCATTTGATTTTGAACACATTTATGATTGTAAAAGTTGATGTAACATTTCATATGAGCTTAAGAGTCTATTACTAGCAGAGTTGAAGGAGAATATATCATGCTTTTGTCTGTATGTAGTTATAATATATGACACCAGGAGCTCATTATGTAATATTTTTGGTAATATTAAGTCGTATTGGTCTGAAACGACTTGGTAAAAGACTGTCACTGCTGGACTCTCAAGATAGAGAGATTTAACACGTATTATCATTTAAGAAAGAAAATCTGAGCATCACGTACAGAGATCCAATACAACAATGAGAGGAAGAAAACAATTATCAGTCTTTTAAGAGCCTTTTTACTCAAGTAATTACTCAAAAGTTAACCTTCAAATTACAACCTGCATTTACAATCTAAATTCCCTGTATTTAAATCAACAACATTAAAAACAAATTTATTTTCCACAACAGACAAAGTTTTAAAACACATTGCTAAAACTACTTATTTAGGAAAGTTGAAACCTATGCACTCATTACTGCTTTTCACTACAATGTACTAACAAAGAGGTTTTAAAAATGTATTTATATATATATATATATATATATATATATATATATATATATATATATATATTTTTTTTAATCAAGCACTTCAAATTAATTGTAAAAATATTTGATTTATTTGATTTATTTTATGTATTTTATTTATTTTATTTATTGTTTATCTAATTTATTTTATTGTTTATCTAACTTATTTTATTGTATCTCTTTTATTTCTTTTTTATTGTATTTTATTGTATTTATTGTATTTATTGTACATGAGCACAACGCAGGCAAACACATCCATTTGTGTTGTGTCCACTGCAGTTCATTTGTGGGTCTTCTTGTTATTGCACTCACAGCTGAGTAAAGAGCTGGAGCGTTTACAGTGGGGAGTTGAGTCCTCCGAGGTTCATTGGCCTTATCTAGCTCTGTTCGCTCAATACTCCCGTCTTAAAAGCTCCAGCCAGCTCCCAAAGCAGCCTTGTCTTAATACGGATCCAATTAATTGCTGCTCTTTTGTACAGACGCTTTCACAATCTCTCTTGACCCTTGTCGAAACGTTCGCAAATTTCCCACGGATTCAGTTTGGTGCTGTCGGGACGTCCCACGAGCTCAGCCACCCACACAGAGCGACCGCGCCAAACCAGACACACAAACCCCTGTGCGTTCCCTTTGTTGGCACAGTATGCATGCCGTTTACTGAGTCATTTGTAAGCGGATCTCGTAAACAAATATGGCATCGAGATAAATAAGTGAGCGCGTCCGACCGTTCTGAAAAGTGCACGCTTTGTAGATGAGGAAATCAGATGTAGTATCAAACCACTTAATCTCATTCAATGTTTACAACGTTAGCTCTGATTTAGGGCTTAGTTAGTTCTGATTTAGTCTGGGGTTAGATCTGGTTTAGTCCTGTTTTTTTCCTGGTCTGGATCTGGTTTAGCCCTAGTTTTGTCCTGGTTTAGATTTGATTTAGTCCTGGTTTTGTCCTGGTTTAGATCTGATTTAGCCCTGGTATTATGCTTGTTTTACATCTGATTTAGTCCTGGTTTACATCTGGTTTAGATCTGGTTTTGTCCTTGTTAGATCTGGTTTAGTCCTTGTTAGATCTGGTTTAGCCCTGGTTTTGTGCTGGTTTAGATCTGGTTTAGCCCTGGTTTATTGCTGGTTTAGATCTGGTTTAGCTCTGGTTTTGTCCTGGTTTTGATCTGGTTTAGCCCTGGTTTTGTGCCGGTTTGTATCTGGTTTTGTGCCGGTTTTGTGCTGGTTTGTATGTGATTTAGCCCTGGTTGTGCTGTGCTGGTTTAGCCCTGGTTTTGTCCTGGTTTAGCCCTGGTTTTGTGCCGGTTTTGTGCTTGTTTGGATCTGGTTTAGTCCTGGTTTTGTGCTGGTTTGGATCTGGTTTAGCCCTGGTTTTGTCCTGGGTTCGCCCCGGTTTTGTCCTGGTTTAGATCTGGTTTAGCCCTGGTTTTGTCCTGGTTTAGATCTGGTTTAGCCCTGGTTTTGTCCTGGTTTAGCCCTGGTTTTGTGCCTGTTTTGTGCTTGTTTGGATCTGGTTTAGTCCTGGTTTTGTGCTGGTGTTGATCTGGTTTAGCCCTGGTTTTGTCCTTGTTTCGATCTGGTCTAGCCCTGGTTTTGTCCTTGTTTCGATCTGGTTTAGCCCTGGTTTTGTCCTTGTTTCGATCTGGTTTAGCCCTGGTTTTGTCCTTGTTTCGATCTGGTCTAGCCCTGGTTTTGTCCTTGTTTCGATCTGGTTTAGCCCTGGTTTTGTCCTTGTTTGGATCTGGTTTAGCCCTGGTTTTGTCCTTGTTTCGATCTGGTTTAGCCCTGGTTTTGTCCTTGTTTCGATCTGGTTTAGCCCTGGTTTTGTCCTTGTTTCGATCTGGTTTAGCCCTGGTTTTGTCCTTGTTTCGATCTGGTTTAGCCCTGGTAGATCTGATTCAGGCAAAAGGCCTGTGAATTTGACTTTTTCCCCTAAATTGGACCCACAACACAGGGTTAAGTCCTGGTTCAATCCTGGTTCACACCTGGTTCACACCTGGTTCAATCCTGGTTCAATCTTTGCTTTTATTCAAAACTGCAGTCCAAAAGAAGTAGAAGACATTTTTGGATTTATAAAAAGAAGAGAGAATGAGCGTAGTTGGAGTAAGACGGAGTAAGACTGCAGTCCACTGTTTAAGACGTGAAATCAAACGTAGCACGCTCATTATAAAACATCAAACGACATTAATGTGCATCTTAATTTAGATCAGAAAGAGCTTGTTTTTAGCCAGGCGATAAAAGTTGAAAAAAAAACCTTTTAGTCCTGGTTTAGCTTCAACACTGGAAGTATTATGCATTAGTGCCGGCTTTGTAATGGTAATTGCACCTAGAATTACTCAACTTCTTGATCTTGAAAATGTATGAATCTTTACAATTTGAATGATGAAGTTTTGGGTGATAGACAGAAATGCCACAATGTTTTGATTGAATATCTATCTAACAATTGCAAGCCTTTTTGGTTTTGCACTGTTAAGTTTATTATGTAATATCATCATAAAAGCTAGTTAAACTTTTTAAATATCACTGAAATTGTGTCTGATGCTTAAAATGCCTCAAAACCATCTTAGGCTTTACTTGTATTGCTTCAAAATATCCCTTTTCTAACCATTTATTTCATATTTTCTGCTATTTTCAATGACAATTAGTGTCCGGATGTCTCGTCTTGAGCCACTTTCCCCCTCGTCGCAGTCGTTTTATAACGTTTGTAATCTCGAACGACGTTTTAGTCGAATTGGGTCTTGCGTTAGATAAGTGTAATTCGAGTGTTGTCTTTCGGTGGAACAGACGGGCCAGACCTAAGCTTTATTTCCGTTGGCCTCGTTAAATACCCAGGTTGTCATCGGTGTTTAAATCCTTAGACTTGCTCTCACAGACTACAGTTTGTTTCTCTTTATGCGGCGTTTTGATTCATATCTGGCAGTTGCGGACTTATCTACAAAAGCTATTTCAGGTGATGGCCCAACATTAATCTTACTTTTTTACAGAGATTTGTTACAGTCCGGGGCCTTATCTGCCTCGACGCCGGGTCCAAGCCAAGCACTCCTTCATTACACGCACATTCCTCCCGTGATCTAAACTAAACGAGACATTCATTTTGCATTTGGACTCGCCGTGTACTTTGGGGCCCCTCGGTCTGACTTTGCCGCGTCGCATTTGTCGGCTAAATTTGGCACTTTTGCTAATGTTTGGAGACGACGCATATGAGGCGTGGAGTATTTACGAGGCAATGAAAGGCTAATAAAGCATCGCCTTTGAAAATGTGTGCAAAGATGTGTTCTTCTAGTGGTTCTAAACAGGTGAGTTTGGGCCAAAAATAAATGAATAATAAATACTGTATTTTCCGGACTAGTAGTTGCACCGGAGTATAAGTCGCACCAGCCAAAAAATGCACAATAGAGAAGAAAAAAACATATAAGTCGCACTGGAGTATGAAATGTGGTTGCAAGTGTAAAAGTAACAAATAATATCACATATAAGTCGCTCTGGCGTATAAGTATAAATATAAGTCGCACCCCGGCCAAAACTATGAAAATGAAAATACGGTAATCCAGTTTTCTCTTAATTTTTCAGTGGCAGTTCGAAGCTCATTGGTGTATTTTTCCAACATTTCTCCCTTTTATTGTAAAAGTATTGAGAATGTAATGATTTAAAGTCTTCCAACTGACAAGAAATGTACTGTATTTAGGATGAAAATGTTTTTAAAAAAAGGCTGATTTCTCTTATCAAGTCTTGATTGACTTATAAATTAAGGCATGTACCGTATTTTCCGGACTATGAGTCGCACCGGAGTATAAGTCGCACCAGCCAAAAAATGCATAATAGAGAAGAAAAAACATCAAAAAAGTCGCACTGGAGTATGAAATGCGGTCGCAAGTGTGAAAATAACAAATAATATCACGTATATCATTACATCAGTATAAATATAAGTATAAGTCGCACCCCGGCCAAAACTATGAAAAAAGGTGCGACTTATAGTCCGGAAAATACGGTACATTTTATTATAACTGAAATGATTATGTCAAAAAGTATTCAAATGTTGTAGTATTATTGCAGCAGTCATTAAGCCTCACAATCACAATAATTTCCAATATTGTGCAGCTTTTTAACAAACAGCACCACATGTTCCATAAATGTCGAGTTCAAATACCGAACACGTCTAGAAACCCCCCCGTTTATTGAATAATTCAGTCGCAGGATTAATGCTCAGGCTGTCATTCTCACCCCTTCACTGCTGAGCGTTGCCGTGCTTTGCTAACTTCTCGTTGACCCTTCAAGCGCGAGCCGTTTTAGCTCCTCCCATATGGTCTTAGCTGCGAGCAATCATCGCTAATGATATTTTGAGAAGGTCTAAAACGCCGCTCTCCGGAACCGTTTAATCTGAACGCGGATGAATAATGACTCCGTGTCTTGTCTTCATCCTGTCAAACGCCGAGCCGCAGCTGGGGCCCCGGCGCGCTCCAATGTGTTTGTAATTGTGCTCTTGTTTTGGTCGAGGGCTGTGACATCACTTCCTGTCCCGCTGTGCTCCCTTGAACTGTGACTCTAAACACATAAAACACTCGCTAATTAGAGCCTCGTTGCGTCTCTCCCACAATAAGAAGCCCCCCCCCCCAGAGATGAAGACAACAGGTTGTTCTTTGTCTTCATTTGTCATGATAAGAAACTCGATACTACTCTATCTTGACAAAAAGGCTTGATACTTTACACTGATACTAACATGAAAATGGAACAAAACACTCTTTTTAGACAGTAGAATATAATTTTTAACCCAAAGTAATAATTACTTATACTTTTATTGTCATTTTAAGTCAACTTCACACACCAGGAACTTGCTTGGGCGCTGGCTGTAACATAATTAAAATATAAACTATGATAAAATAAATCATGCATAGAAAATATAACTAAAAAATTGAAACTAAACATAATACAAAAACGGTGCAAATGTGATATGATAAGTATTTATATGTAAAACTTCAACGTCATAAAGTGTTTCCCTTTCCGAGAACCAGGAAGTGCGCTGTTAGCATGCTAGCTGTTACCGTGACGACAACAATCGCCCTGGTCTTTAAATGTGCTTATAAACTCCTCGATGCGAATGAATTATGAAGCTCAAAACGTCTCATGTAAATGCGGATTGCAGCGCTTTTCTCTGCCCCCCATTTTTGTATCTTTCCCTTTCTCCCTCTTTAATTCTCTCTCTCTCTCTCCCTCTCCCTCTCCCTCTCCCTCTCCCTCTCCCTCTCCCTCTCCCTCTCCCTCTCCCTCTCCCTCTCTCTCTCTCTCTCTCTCCCTCTCCCTCCCCCTTTTCTTTCTCTGCATATATTGAACAAAGTAATGAAAAGCACAAGTTGTTTTCGCAGGGGTCTGTTGTTCTGTTTCCTTGATGATATCCTCATGACTGATGACACACACACACACACACACACTTTATACGCTCAAACTAACTGCAGGCGCTGTGGGTCGAACACCAGCTTTCCCACCATTATCCTTTATTGCAACCTTTTGTTCGTATAAGGAGGGATTAAAGGGGGTTTATTGGTAGAGATTTTTCTATTACTGCCTGTGCAAAGAGAGCTATTAAAACGTAACAATTATGTAAGTCATGCTGATTAAATTATAACTTATTGATGACGAATGACGTGGAATGAATTGACATTTTTCCAGTACAGTATTTTCCGGACTATAAGTGGCACCTTTTTTCATAGTTTTGGCCGGCGTGCGACTTATACTTATATTTTTTTCTTCTCTATTATGCATTTTTAGGCTGGTGCGACTTACACTCCGGAAAATACGGTACATTTGAATACATTTGTGTGTCTAATAAAGTCGTCAAAAATGCAAAACCCAGATTCTAATTAATACGTATTGATGTTATGAATTGCCTCGATCTTTTTTCGCAATTTTCAAAAAAAAAAGTCAAAAGTACAGCAGGAGAAACACCGCTTAAGTACAGTAGGAGAAAGTACAGCAGGAGAAACAGAGTTCAAGTACAGAAGGTGAAAGTACAGCAGGAGAAACACTGCTCAAGTACAGTAGAAATGTGGAGTTCAAGTACAGTAGGAGAAACGCAGAGTTCAAGTTCAGTAGGAGAAACGCGGAGTTCAAGTACAGTCGGAGAAACGCGGAGTTCAAGTACAGTCGGAGTTCAAGTACAGTCGGAGTTCACGTACAGTAAGAGTTCACGTACAGTAAGAGTTCACGTACAGTAAGAGAAACTCGGAGTTCAAGTACAATCAGAGTTCAAGTACATTCGGAGTTCAAGTACATTCGGAGTTCAAGTACAGTAAGAGTTCAAGTACAGTAAGAGTTCAAGTACAGTAAGAGTTCACGTACAGTAAGAGTTCACGTACAGTAAGAGAAACTCGGAGTTCAAGTACTTTCGGAGTTCAAGTACAATCGGAGTTCAAGTACATTCGGAGTTCAAGTACATTCGGAGTTCAAGTACAGTAAAAGTTCAAGTACAGTAAGAGTTCAAGTACAGTAAGAGTTCACGTACAGTAAGAGTTCACGTACAGTAAGAGAAACTCGGAGTTCAAGTACAATCAGAGTTCAAGTACATTCGGAGTTCAAGTACAGTCGTAGTTCAAGTACAGTTACAGTCGGAGTTCAAGTACAGTCGTAGTTCAAGTACAGTTACAGTCGGAGTTCAAGTACATTCGGAGTTCAAGTACAGTCGTAGTTTAAGTACAGTCGGAGTTCAAGTACAGTCGGAGTTCAAGTACAGTCGGAGAAACGCAGAGTTTAAGTACGGAAGGAGCAACATCTACCGATATTTCAATTTTTTTCTAATAATTAAACCTGAACTAATACATTTAAAGACATGTTTTTACACATTTCTATTGGATTGACTATCATTATGGGGATACTACAGCCCTATGTTTAGTAGACTAGTATCTAAAATACTTTATTTATTATTATTCATTTGTTTTAACCCAGCATTCACTTAAGTCATCTCTCCTTTGTTCAGAATGTGTTGTTGCCATGAGACTTGACATGACCTTTTGCTTGTTCTGACAGTGACAGTGGGCAGGTGAAGCTCCACCCAAGCCTGTTCCTGCTGCTCCTGGTCCTGAGCCGGCTTTACCCCTCCCCCATGGATGGCTCCTCCTCTCCTCTGGGACTCGCCCCTTTCACTCCGTTTATCATCAGGTGGGTGCCCACACTCCGGTTCTTATTGTAGGGGGGTCTCCACTGCCAAAAATAGTATCTACACCAGTTAAATGACTTAATTTTGTTTATAGTTGTTGTTGTAGTTTTTCTTAAGTTTCATTACCAGCAAATTACTACCTTACTATGGTGGAAATTGCATGGTCTCATACATCATAATACAAATTAGTCTATCTACAGTCAGAACCTTTCAAGGCCCAGAATTATGTGAGTTTCAAATGATTCTTTTCGTTTTATGGCACTACAGGTGCCGCGCGCAAATGTCTCATATGTTAGTTACAATAATTGTGAAAAGAAACTACTTTACATTTCACAAAAAAATTGCTATTCTGTGATGATATGTGATGTGTTAGGTAAAATTGATGACTCTAAATTGGCCCTAGAGAATGAATGTGAGAGTGAATGGTTGTCTGTAATGTCTATGTCTCTGTGTTAACCCTGCGATGAGTTGGCCACTGTCCAGGGTGTACCCCGCCTAAGGCCCGAAGTCACTCGGATAGGCTCCAGTCACCCGCGACCCCGAAAGGGAACAAGCGGTAGAAAATGGATGGATGGATGGAATTCCCTTTCTCACACTGTCAAATCAAACTTTGAAATGAGAAAGTAAAGTTAACGTGACAAAAGAAACGGGCAGATTTTATGTTTTGACTGAATTAAAATGTCCTGATTTCGCTTGGATCATAAACCCGAATAATTACAATTAACCGCTTCATTTCCACGTCCCCATGCACAGCGTCTCTGTGAACTGATTGCTCTCCCGGGACCGCCTCCTGTCGCTCCGTGAACGCGAGCAGCTTCCGCCGTTCACACGACTTCACAAACACGTGCTCCGCTGAACACACCGTCGCCTGGTCACCCACCCGCCCCTCGCCGTCCGACAGACCCCCGCTCCCCTCGCCCTCTGAAGCGCCGCCGCCTCTAAGATTAGCCCCGCGATAACCTGGCAGACACAACACCCGCAGACCAAACCGCGCTCCCGTGGGCCCTCGCCTCTGCTGTTTGTGCAGGTGGCCAACAGAAACACCGTGTTTTGGGTTTCGCTGGTTCGTTTTCTGCGTCGCTTCCAGTTCCCGGTTTGCGACTTGTTATGGAACATACCGGCACATCACCGCGACGCACAAAGTGTCAACGACCACATAGTGTTAAAATACCAATACTGAAACATAAAGTGTCCTATTAGCGATTCGAACTACTAGGACTGAACGACCTTTTTCGTTTGGTGTCTTGTTTTAGTCGTCGATGCATTTGTTCGTTAAGATTGTGAGACTTTATTTGCAAATGAGCAGAAACGAGCAGCGTTGGCAACGACCGTAGAGTTGGACCAATGCGGTCACGATACTAAAAAGTTGCACTCGTTTTATACAAAGCAACAGGCTCGATATTCGATACCAGTTCCGATACCACGATGATACTTTCATTTTCGACACAAAATAGTTGTATCTTTTTTTATCATGAGATCGTATCCTTGTTCTGATGATGACCTTGTTCTGCCTTTTCACTTATAAAGATGATGTTTGAAAATAATGATCTGCCAGTGCCATGCCCCCTTTTTGTCAGTTAATCAAAGCTCAGTGTGTTGAGTCAACCAAATATTTGTATTACCGTATTTTCCGCGCATATAAGGCGCACTTAAAGGCGTTATGGACATTATGGCCCAAATCTGTGTCTCATTTCCTTGTGGCGTGGACCACCGATTAGTCCTGCCACGTTGCAATCATAAAACACATCTAGTGCTTACCTGCAGCCGCGTCGGCTCGTCCCCTGGAGAGCAGCACGTTTCCCCGTGGCTGAGCGCATGGATCTATCATAATATAGTTCCCTCAGTGTACGGGACAAAATTAAGACAGAGAAAGACTGTTCGAACTGGCTCAGAAGAGACGGAAATCTACGGGAGGCGAGAGATGCGATGCGATTTGTCACGCTAATAAACTAAAGCACGTGTGTTTTTTATGCATCCGCACGGGGGGAGTGCGCATGCGCACTTCCACTTGAGTTCTCAAATCGGCGAAAAATCCATTACGCCTTTAAAAGCCTTTAATTTGATGAAAAAACAACAGTGCACGTTATAATCCTGTGCACCTTATATATGGATTAATTCTGGTTGTGCTTACTGACCTCAAAGCGATTTTGTGTGTGGTACACGTTCTGTTTCAAAAAATAGACCGTTCATTGACAGTGCAGTGCGCCTTATAGTGCTGAAAATACGGTACTACTTGTAATACTGCCCTAGACTGAATTAGGTCTAAATTTGAGTAAGATCGCTGACCTTGAAGTGTAGATTTGGACTAAACTAGGTTAATAAATGCAAAAGATTGTTAAATTTGCCAGAAATAAACCAAGGATCAAGACTCTGGACTACACCAAGCCAGATATAAGCTTTGACCAGCTCTAAATGAAATTCTGAACCATAGAACTAAAAGTTTGCTATGATGTTTGTAAGTATAACAAATATTTTTCAATACAAACACCGAAAATTGTTAGTTACCTTCACCATAGTTAAAAAAACCTCCACTCTTTCAGACAAATGGGAAACCTCAGCTTCCAGGCCACATAATTCACATTCCAGCGGCTGAAAAATGAACAAATATTATCTGGAAGCAGACTCTGTGCTTTTGCTCGTGTTTAGAGAAAATACTGTGCCGATAACGTGAACTCCTCAGCTCTTGGTGCGCTCCTCTCAGACGCCGCTTCTCAAACTGTTGTGTGGACGCTCCGACCTTCACGTTTCAGACCGTGTTGGCTCCAAAATAGAACGAGGACTAAACTTGGACATCATTTGGACTACGCTAATTAGCAATAACAACTTATCAGAACCGAACTAGGAAAGAACGCGGTCAAAATGTAGACTTGGTGTGGACAAAACAGCACTTTATCTGAACTGAACTAGGACCAGGGCTAAACCAGGACTAAGACTGCTAAAATCAGGTTTAAATCTTGACCTAAACCCTTTACCGTATTTTCCGGGCTATAAGTCGCACCTTTTTTCATATTTTTGGCCATTGTGCGACTTATACTTATATTTATACTTATATATACTTATACTCTGGAGCGACTTATGTGATATTATTTGTTATTTTCACACTTGCAACCTTATTTCACACTTTTGAAAAACATTTTTCTTCTCTATTATGCATATTTTGGCTGGTGCAACTTATACTCCGGTGCGACTTATAGTCCGGATAATACGGGATAATTCATTTCACTGTAGCACGAAGTATGAGTCACGAATGGTCCGCCGTCGGCCACTGAGATAACAGCAGCAGACTCGGTGCGTGTGCGAGAGTACAACTGTGCGTGCGTGCTTGCGTGTGTGTGTGTGTGTTTGTGTGTGTGTGTGTGTAAAAGGCAAGCGTGTCATGTCGAGATGTATTTTTATGAGAGGGAACATGACATTTTTGTTGCAGTTTGAAAGAGCACTCGACCTCTCCCTCCTGAATGCCCATTACCGCATGTCCGACCTCTTGAGAACATGTTGAAATATCGTGTCTGTTGATTCTGTCGGCGGTGCATCATGTTGACCTGGGTACTCCCCCCAAAAAGCCACCGGGACGTTAATAAATACTTTGCGCTGATGCGAAGCGTCGCAACAGTGGATGGAGCGGGGAAATTGTGTTAAAATCAGGAAAGGCACAGTTCTCTTTCTCATCCGAAACAAATGTACAAAGTGCCATTGTGTGCACGATTCTGAAAAACAAAATACCGTATTTTCCGGAGTATAAGTCGCACCTGCCAAAAAATGCATAATAGAGAAGAAAAAAAACATATAAGTCACACTGGAGTATGAAATGCGGTTGCAAGTGTGAAAATAACAAATAAAAGTCATAAGTATATAAGTAAGATAAGATAAGATAAGATATTCCTTTATTGTCCCACATGGGGAAATTTCATTGGTGCAACGCAGGTAGATACAAAGGTAGATCCAGAAGAACAGATCACTTATAGGAAGTCTGAAAAACACTTTCAGTAGAAGATCTCCTATAAATAAATAAAAACTCCCATAGACAAATAAATAAATACCATTGCATGTGATCCCGACAGTAATTGCACATGAATATGTGTCACGACAGCACATAGATTGCACATGAAAGTATAAATATAAGTCGCACCCTGGCCAAAACTATGAAAAAAGGTGCAACTTATAGCCCGGAAAATATGGTAATCAGTATTTCAGAGTACGGCCGTTGCCACCGCTGTTTGTTTTGATTTATATTCTTTTATTACTAATTGCTTTATTAGGTGTATATGAATTGTTATTGTTAAGTCATTGAGCTACGGGAGTGACTGGACTTTTCAAGAGTGTTAGTGAAACAGTTTGGTCAATGGTCACCGCTGACCGCTCCGTGCGCTTTGGAGATCCTTTGAAGTACGATGGGCAGATTACGCACAGTTTATCGCTGCTTGTGCTTCATTATAACCAATGTATAGACAAACTTACAAACTCTGTACCGCAAGTTTCTAAGTCAGGAACATCAGGAAACTCCCCTAAGGCGCTTTGTTGGCGCGGTAGATTTGAGTTTGGTTAATAATTGTCCTTCTTCCCCATGTTTTTTTAAAAATTATAGCTGCCTCTATTGTCATTTTAAGTTATACTTTTATGAAGGTACTTTTTAATGATCCAATGAAACAACAGTGCTCTTGACCAACTTAAATCAACTTATAATTAAGCCTTGACAAGTAAAATAATCAAAATGAACATCCACGCTTCCAAGTTTTCTGTGCATATGCCCGTAAATATATAAAAATCGAATGAAACGCACGCTGAATATGTTTTATATGATCATAATTGCAGAGTGTTATTCATGATTGAGCCCCACTTTGCGTAAGTCACAGGTAAACAGAGTGCTCTCGGCTCCGATCCCAAACAAACCCTGTGTGTCGGCGATAAATTTAGCCCCGGCCTTGACTTCTCTGGCCCCGCCTCCATCGCGCCTGTCCCGTGTTTAACCGAGGCGAGTGTGGACGTGTCTCAACAGCCCCCTTATGTCTGGCTGACTCCCACCTCTGACTGTCTGCTCCTGGGACTGTTTTAATCACCTGCTTTTCGTTTTAAAGTGCCTATCACAGGTTTTTACTATTTTCTAATATGGACTTTATTTGTTGTATTTGTACCTGTTGTACATATAAATTACAGTTTTACATCAATCGAGTAGGTATTTGTGGAGAAAACATTTAAAAATCTGTAGAAAATGACAGGAAGTGACATCACACTAGGAACATCATCATCATTTATGCAGATTTTTTTTTTGACATTTTAAACATCAATTCAACAAAAAAAGTCTCATATTTTTGATTGTCAGCTAAAAATAATTGTGACATTAAATGAGTTTTTTGTCCAGTGTTTGCTGGGTAATTTCCTAGTGTGATGTCATCAATTACAAACAGGAAGTTAAATTAAGATAAGATAAGATATTCCTTTATTGTCCCACATGGGGAAATTTCATTGGTGCAACGCAGGTAGATACAGAGGTAGATACAGAAGAAAAGAATAGATCACTTATAGGAAGTCTGAAAAACACTTTCAGTAGAAGATCTCCTATAAATAAATAAAAACTCCCATAGACAAATAAATAAATAAATAAATACATAAATACCATTGCATGTGATCACGACAGTAATTGCACATGAATATGTGTCACAACAGCACATAGATTGCACATGAATTTCACAGTAATTGCACATGAATTGCACATGAATTCCAACAGCAATTGCACATATGACAGAATTGCACATCAGTATTAGGTTAGGTCAGTATTGCGAGTGTTCAGTACTAACAGTTTTTGTTATAAAGTCTGACAGCAGCAGGAAGGAAAGACCTACGGAACCTTTCCTTCACACATCGAGGGTGGATCAGTCTCTCACTGAAGCTGCTCTCCAGAGCGGACAGAGTGTCCTGCAGGGGGTGACACTCATGGTCCAGCATAGATGTGAATCTAGCCAGGACCCTCCTGTCCCCCACCTCCTGCACCGAGTCCAGAGCACAGCCCAGGACGGAGCTGGACTTCTTGATGACTCTGTCCAGCCTCTTCCTCTCCCTCTCTGTGATGCTGCTGCTCCAGCAGGCCACACCGGACAGGAGGGCTGATGCCACCACAGAGTCGTAGAAGGTCTTCAGGAGTGGCCCTGTCACTCCAAAAGACCTGAGTCTCCTCAGGAGGTAGAGCCGACTCTGGCTCTTCCTGTACAGTGCGTCTGTGTTATGAGTCCAGTCCAGTTTGTGGTTCAGATGAACACCCAGGTACTTGTATGAGTCCACTCTCTCAATGTCCCGTCCTTGGATGTTCACTGGTGAGGGGGCAGTGGGGTGGCGTCTGCGGAAATCCACCACCATCTCCTTGGTCTTCCCCGCGTTGATGAGGAGGTGGTTCCGCTGACACCAGTCCACAAAGTCCTGCGCCAGTCCTCTGTACGCCTCGTCATCGTCGTCCGTGATGAGTCCGATGATGGCAGAGTCGTCAGAGAACTTCTGCAGGACACAGCTGTCCGTGTCATGTCTGAAGTCTGCAGTGTAAAGGGTGAAGAGAAAGGGCGCGAGGACAGTGCCCTGGGGCGCCCCCACCCTGCAGGTCCGAGTGTCAGACACACAGTTCCGGGCTCTCACAAACTGGGGTCGGTCTGTGAGGTAGTCCAGGATCCACTCTGCCAGGTCATACTCCACACCACCCGTCTCCAGCTTGTCCCTCAGGAGCAGCGGCTGGATGGTGTTGAAGGCGCTGGAAAGATCGAAGAACAGAATCCTCACAGAGCTGCCAGGCTTTTCCAGGTGAGAGAGAGAGCGGTGCAGCAGGGAGATGACGGCGTCCTCCACTCCGATGCCAGACCGATATGCAAACTGCAGCGGGTCCATGGCTGAGCTCACGGTGGAGTGGAGGTGGTCCAGGACCAGCCGCTCCAGTGTCTTCATCAGGTGGGACGTGAGAGCCACTGGCCTGAAGCTGTTGAGGTCTTTGGGGCGCGGTGTCTTAGGCACAGGTACCAGACAGGAGGTCTTCCAGACCTGTGGTACCACCCTCAGCTTCAGGCTCATGTTGAAGACATGCTCCATAACTCCACACAGTTCATCTGCGCAGGACTTAACCTGTTACCACCCACCTATTTTCGCCCTGTGCACAATGGTTGGACATACCCAAATGCCAGTGCTTATTAAAAGAGGATCTTATGTTCCACATGCAAGTGTGATGCATCATTAGAAAGCTTAGGCCTTCTAGTTTCTGCAGATGTGCACATGAACACTGTCAGAGCTTCAGAACTTACACTACAGAGGCCCAAACATAAACAAAACATCCTTTTTTAGTCTTGCCTGAATATTGTCAATTTGTAATGGTCCTGAGCATGACATACTTCGTTGTGTGCATATGCTGTTCACTGTACATGATGTTTATCTTGTTGACAACAACTGTGTAAAGTTTCAGATCTCTAGGAACAGGCATTTTGGTGCTGTTGACCTTTTTGTATCAAAAAGTATATTCGGAACAAGTGATCCAAATATGTGCCAACTGTGCCAAACTGTTTTATTACAATTTTAGCTCCTCTATGATCATAAAACATACATTTTGATGTTTTGTAGGCCACTAATACCCATTATAACTGCTAAAAACAATGAATGTGAAAATGTGTATTAATGAGTTTACCTGAATTTACATGAATTTCCCATATAAAGATGAAAAAAAAAAAACCCATAATATTTTTAGTTTATTTTTGTATTGATATAATAATACATATATCTAACAAAATACGCGTCCCAAAGGCTAATAAAATCAGAAAACGTGATGCGTAAAATGTAGTCGCAAAATGCAGAAAAATCTAGGCTCTGACAGCCTTACGCACGAGAACAGGGAGAATTCCTTTGTCCCTTTGTCCCACCTACCAGGAGAAAGCTCTCCTCATTGGCTAGAATAATATGTCACTCAAAGTCTCCTGCGTGCCTGTTAGCAGAAGCTAAGGGCTAAAAACAAAGATGGACGCGCGCTTCGGAAGCGCAGAATTTTTTTCCTCCGGAGGCTGTAGCAAACAAACCCGGTGACAGACAAATTCGTGGATGGTCTCATTCTGTAGGTAACAGTCTAAGGAAGAGATCGATGTCAAACACTATCGTATAAGTCAAACAGGTCATTTGTTATGGACGGCGAAATGCGGCGGACAAGCGCATTCTCGTCCGGTGAGAAACGAAGAAAAGTTTACTTGACAATATCTCGAAATCGGATAACTTCAGGAAAAATACAAGTGGATATTGTTTTTCAATGATTCCTTACGGACAGACTGAGTACAAGGATGTACAGAATTAAAGCCGTTTTGTCCGTCATAAACAGCAAACAGGTAGGACATGCGTTTGTAAAAGTTGAGACTTTCTCACAAACTATTGGCAATTGGGGCATATTTTTCAATGTAAATCAATGACATATTCGTTTTGTTGAGAAAATAAGCTTTAAAATGATGTATGGCTTGCTGGTATTGACCACGGAAATAAAAGTGACGATGTAAGAGAATATTTGAGATATAGAAAATGTTCGCCGGCGGACAGGTGGGTGGTAACAGGTTAAGGAGCCTGGGGCTGATGCCATCAGGTCCTGCTGCCTTCCTCACTTTAATCCTCTTCAGCTCACTCCTCACCTGTGCTGCTGTGACAGTCAGTGGTTGGCAGGGGGACCGTGTGCTGGGGGGATGGGTGAGTCCAGGCGAAGTGGGGAGCTGATGGATGGTCCGGGGCAGATAAGCGAAGAGGAACAGATGCAGGGCATTGTCCAGCTGTGGAAGAGGGAGCATGCAGCTGTGCAGGGGGAGGGGCGGGTGACCGATCAAACCTCAAGAAGTGAGCATTTAAATCATTCACCCACTGTAGATCCCCCTCTGTCTGGGCAGGGGGGATTTTGAAGCCCGAGATGGTTTTCAGGCTCCTCCACACTCCCTGAATGTTCTTTTGCTGCAGCTGCTCCTCCATCCTCCTCTTGTAGCCGGCCTCAGCCTGCCTGATCTTCCTGCTCAGCTCCTTCTGCACAGTCCTCAGCTCCTCCTTGTTCCCTGACCTGAGGGCTCTCTTCTTCTCCTTCAGCAGAGCCTTCAGTTCACGGTTAATCCATGGCTTGTTGTTTGGAAAACACCGCACCGTCCGGGTTGGAACAATGTTCTCAAAACAGAAGTTGATTTAAATTAATTAATTTAAATTAATTAATTTGAATTAATTATAAACTTTAAAAATGTGCTCTTCTGTGATGATATTTTTACAATTTTTAGCGAAAGTCAAAAATATATTTCTTAACTGCATTTTAGTTCAATGAGTCGTCAACCTGTCACAGGCCCTTTAATGTGCTGTTACCTCGACAACAGACCACAAAGAACTCTGGGGATGCGGCCTCAAAAGGATAAACGTTATTGTTTTCACATGGAGGGTCCAAAACCCTCTGTCCTGCCTGGTTGTTTTGGCATAAAACTTAAATATACACCACCATAACAAGTATTTTTCTTTTTTTTGGTGCCAATAATAACACTTGAAATTGAATAAATTTGAAATAAGTTTATAGTAAAATTCTCACTCCTGTCCCATCCTGCTTTTGTCCCAATCCATGCTATTTATGGGGGAAAAAAGCCAGAAGTAGACTAGGACTATGGTTACTATCTATCTTCAGGAAAAACAGAAATGGCGCAAATTTAAACGTCTTATCTGTTAAAACATAAAAATATAACATTACAATCTCACAGAAGTCAAATTTACACAGTCTGGACCCTTTACAATCTATACTTCATCAGCCTGCAGGTCGCATGGAGGTCGTAACCCCAACAGAGCATACATAACACAAATATTATTGCTTTGAACCCAATTATACTGACATATTTATTAAAACAGACGGCCATGTTTCATTATTCTATCAGTATGAAATTAATCTATCTTTGTCCCATCCAGTACTGAATCTTTTTACTCCTCCTTAGAACTCTTTCTACTCGTTGGAGACTTTCCCACATTCCTGCTCTGCCTCTCGAGTGCGTCACATTTATGGAAAATGACAATCAAAGTTTGGACAAAGACAAAAGGAGACGCAGGAGACATATTTATGACCGTAATAATAGTCTGAGAAGTATTCCCTGTTGTTTCTGGTCCAGGTATCTGTCTTCACCTGGCTCGGCTCGGCAGTTTGGAGTAGTCTTTCTTTCTGCTGCAACGCCACGTTCATAACCTTGAAACTAACCAACTAAGTATCAAAATATTAGCTTTTTTAACTTTTTTATTTACATTTCGAATTTAAACTCTTCTAGGGTCTTTAGTTTCGGCGATAAAAATACATGGACAACTGCAGGCAACTAAGAGATTATTATGATAACGGGCTGCAATAATTGATGGACTAATTGTGACTAATAATCAATCACATTTTGATAATTGTTATTTGGACTATAAACAGTATAAAACACATCAATAAGACCTTATACAAAGACAGCGACATTCATAAATCAAAAGAGAATAAAACAAGAATAAACAATTTAATAAATAATACACTTTATTTAAGTATTTTTATGTATCGTATTTTCCGGTCTATAAGTCGCACCGGCCAAAAAATGCATAATAGAGAAGAAAAAAGCCATCGTAAGTTGCACTGGAGTATGAAATAAGGCTGCAAGTGTGAAAATAATAAATAATATCACATAGTATAAATATAAGTATAAGTCTTTGAAAAAAGGTGCCACTTATAGTCCGGAAAATACGGTATATGTATTTTCTAAAAAATGTTTTAAATGGATATATTTTTTGTATGTATATATGTCTGTGTATGTTTTTTTATTTATATATTTTTTTATTCCTTGGAGAGATGGTTGAGACAATTGGCAAAGGGTCGAGGCCCGGGATTAATAATAAAATATAGTTTGAATTAGTTGTCTAATCATAAAAACACTCACTGACCAGTCGACTTCTCAAATATGGATATTGTTGTATAGTTCAAGCCGTAATAGCGAAAACACATCTGTTGGGGAGTTCTACACTGCAATAACAATAAAGTACCTTTCCAGAAATGTCAAAAAGTGGTTTTGCCTAAGGTCACGCTGACATAGACTTCACTGTTGCCTCACTAAATGCCATCAGTTTGTTTGTTTTCCCTTTGTCGTTTGGACGTTGTCAAATGGCCTCCGTCGCGCCAGATGGTTCACAAATGCTGGAGCTTTCCCCACTTTCACCTGCTTCAAAAAAAAAAAAAAAAAAACACAACGTACCGAGACCATTAGCATCACTAACCCATTCAAACTGCCAAACCTTTCTGATGTTGTACGTACTCTACGGTCTAAGAGATGTGCGCGTTTTATACATCATTTAGAATCAGAATCAGAAAGGGGTTTATTGCCATTTGTCGATGAACAAACATTCACAAACATAGGAACTTGTCCTGGTGATTTGGTGCAACACAAACATTGAACACTTTATACAGAGACGGCATGATATGTACATTCTAAATAAAATATACCATATTTATACCGGAGTATATGTCATGCCAGCCAAATGCATAATAGAGTAGAACAAAACATATATAAGTTGCACTGGAGTATTAAGTCGCATTTTTTGGGGAAATGTATTTGATAAAATCCAAGACCAAGAACAGACATTTCATCTTGAAATGCAATTTAAAATAATAACAGATGAGAGAACATGGTGAATAGGTGTACATATGCTAACGCTAACACCTTCAGCTACATGAGGCACAGACAGAACTGTGGTAAGTGTCTGGTATGTTAACGTAACATATGAACAGTTATTCAGATAACTATAGCATAAAGAACATGCTAACAAGTTTACCAAAGCATCAGTTTTACCCCAAATCACTAAATCTATTGAATTCTTCTTCCTCTGTGTCACTTCTAAACAACTCCACAAACTCCAGAGGTAGAGGAAGTGCAGATTCTTCTTCTGCATCGATTTGAGCCTAGAGCGCCCTCTTGTGGTTGTCAGTGTGAAAATAACGAATAATATTCCATATAAGTCGCTCCGGAGTTTAAGTCTCCCCCTATGAAAAAATACGGTAGTCAGATTTTGGTTGAGCTGTAAAGTAGAATATTACAGTTAAATCACTTTCTAGTTCAGTTTGACTCCCAAGACTTTAAAAAGCTCTCACACTAACACAAAACAGCAGGCCCCTTGAAATGATACTTACATATGGCTTAAAACCTTCAGAGTTCCCCCCCGCCCCGCCCACGTCGTCGTGCTCCGTTCCTGAACATGTTTCTCTCGGCCGTCTGCTTTACGTTTTCAGACTCGTGTCAAAAACGTCTCGGCGCTTCTCCGCAGGCTCGTATCTTCGCCGACAGATCAGAGCGCGCGGATCAGGCGGTTTTATGGCCTCAAACCGAGCCGTTATGTGGCGTTATTCCACCGCGGGCCCGCTCACTTCTGATGTCACGTGGTCCCGATGGATGAAACGATTCCGCTCGCTTCTGACTCGCTTCACTTCCGAGCGACATTCCTCACTGACGGACATTTACTTGGACTTATGTAGCCGAGGTGTTTCAGTCTCTGTGGAGGAAACATTTGAAACTACGCCAGATTTGTTAAAGACATAAGAGGCTGTTTAAATTTGTTTTTTAATCTGCTTTTCTCAGAGTTTGGCCACTGTCTGTTACTTTTCTGTTTTAGGCTAAAGTGACTTCAGCTTTTAATATGTAAAACATTAATTGTGTCATACAAAACATGCCTGGAGTTTTAATATTATAAAACTGAATCGCGACGGGGATTCAGACATTTCTAATGGTCAGTGATCAGCTTGGGACTTTTGAATGGACACTTTTTAATCCCGTCATTAAAGGAGAGTTCAGACTTTAAAGGAAGAAACTTGACTGTTGTTTTGTTTGTTAAATGTCTTGTTTATGTTCATAAAATCCATTTAATTGAAACAAATTTAGTCAGTCTTTTTGAAAATAAAATTAAAATTTGAATAAAAATTGAGGCTGATCAATATGAGGGAGAAAACTGATTGTTTGTCTTACATATTGCCCAGCCCTACGTGAAGTTGTGGTTCGTCTTATACAGATGTTAATATTTAGTCTTCCTCTTTATGCCGCCCACCTCTTGATTTCATCTGGTGGTTATTCAGAAGTGTTTTGAAAGTCCGTGCACTTCTCCAGATGAGCTCTGATCAATTCAACACTCAAAATGCATTGAAACATATATTTTTGGATGATGTTGGGCCACATTTTAGCTTCAGTTGTGTTTGTATTGGTTCTGATTTTTCCTTGTTTTGCCCAGTCACAGGTGCTCTCTTATTTTTGCTTAATTCAGACATGTCGGTGTAATCCCTCATTCGTCCAGGCGTGTTCCATAGTAGAAAAAGCTTCAGTTGTAGTCATCTGGACTCAGTTTGAAAAAATAGACGTTTCGACTCTCATCCAAGATTCATTGTCAATAAAAGAATTTAGATCGAGAACTCCGATATTAATACTGTTCTGTGGTAAGACCCACCCATTGGGAGGAGCCTTCCTGAAGTAGAAAGAGTTGTTTGTTTCAACAGAAACTCCCCCCTTGTATCTACCGAGCTAGCCTATTCAGAATCTTAGTGGGCTATTAGAATCCTCTTTGTCTTTGTGAGACCCTGGCTCAACCACCCTGAGTACCTGATTAGCATCTAAATGTCCTGGTCCTGGTCTTCTACCTTTCCAGGGGTTCAGTAACCCATTATAAATAACAGGAAGATTAAACCTTAGCCCTCCATTTCTGTTTAAAGAAGGTCTTTCTTTTTTAACAAAAATAGCTTCCTTGACTCCTCTTTCAAACCATCTTTTCTCCCTGCTTAAAACCTTCACCTCACCGTCTTCAAACGAGTGATTAGAGGCTTCAAGATGGAGATGCACGGCACTCTGAGGTCCTGAACTTGTATTTCTTCTGTGCTGATAAAGCCTCTTGTGTAGAGGCTGTTTAGTCTCACTATGTAAACTTTCTTCACTGCATTGGATCGAATAAACTACATTGCTCTGTTTTTGAGTCGGCAACTTGTCCTTAGGATGAACCAGTTTTTGTCTTAAAGTGTTTCCTGGTTTAAAATAAACAGGGACTTTGTGTTGTCTAAAAATTCTCTGCAGTTTTTCCGACAGGCCAGACACATAAGGGATAGAAACACCCTTCCTTCTCTGTTCAGTTTCCCTTTTGTCCTGCTTCTTGGTTCTTGGCGATGCTAAGGAGAATCGCTTGGCCTTTCTTGATTGTTCCACGATCAGAGGAGAGGACGGGAAACTCCAAATAGAAGTATATAGGAAACCTACACACACGGACCAGTATCTGCTCTTTGGTTCCAACCACCCACTACAGCACAAGCTGGGTGTGATCAGAACCTTACAACACAGAGCTCAAGGTGTGCCCACCAGCTCAGAGGGCAAGAAGAAAGAGGAAAAACATGTCCGAAATGCCCTCTCAGCCTGTGGTTACCCCGCTTGGGCCCTCAACAGAGTGAAGAGAACCAAGAAGCAGGACAAAAGGGAAACTGAACAGAGAAGGAAGGGTGTTTCTATCCCTTATGTGTCTGGCCTGTCGGAAAAACTGCAGAGAATTTTTAGACAACACAAAGTCCCTGTTTATTTTAAACCAGGAAACACTTTAAGACAAAAACTGGTTCATCCTAAGGACAAGTTGCCGACTCAAAAACAGAGCAATGTAGTTTATTTGATCCAATGCAGTGAAGAAAGCTGTGAAGAACGTTACATAGGTGAGACAAAACAGCCTCTACACAAGAGGCTTTATCAGCACAGAAGAAATACAAGTTCAGGACCTCAGAGTGCCGTGCATCTCCATCTTGAAGCCTCTAATCACTCGTTTGAAGACGGTGAGGTGAAGGTTTTAAGCAGGGAGAAAAGATGGTTTGAAAGAGGAGTCAAGGAAGCTATTTTTGTTAAAAAAGAAAGACCTTCTTTAAACAGAAATGGAGGGCTAAGGTTTAATCTTCCTGTTATTTATAATGGGTTACTGAACCCCTGGAAAGGTAGAGGACCAGGACAAGGACATTTAGATGCTAATCAGGTACTCAGGGTGGTTGAGCCAGGGTCTCACAAAGACAAAGAGGATTCTAATAGCCCATTAAGATTCTGAATAGGCTAGCTCGGTAGATACAAGGGGGGAGTTTCTGTTGAAACAAACAACTCTTTCTACTTCAGGAAGGCTCCTCCCAATGGGTGGGTCTTACCACAGAACAGTATTAATATCGGAGTTCTCGATCTAAATTCTTTTATTGACAATGACTCTTGGATGAGAGTCGAAACGTCTATTTTTTCAAACTGAGTCCAGATGACTACAACTGAAACTTTTTCTATTAATTCAGACATGTTTAGTCCTGGTGTCTTGGTATTGACTTTGTTTAGTCCTGGTTCCATTCTTAGTCCTCTGTTTGGTGAAAGCTTGTGTGTGTTTGGTCCTGTTAATGTCTGAGTTAGTCTTGTCCTCTTTTAACCGGCTTAGGTTGTGTTCACACTTTAATTTACCGTATTTTCCGCACTATAGGGCGCACTGGATTATAAATCACAGTAGAATAGAAAAAAACATTTAAGTTGCACTAGAGTATGAAATGCGGTTGCAAGTGTAAAAGTAATAAATAACATCACTAATAATATAAGTATAAGTTGCACCCCGGCCAAAACTAAGAAAAAAAGGTGCGACTTATAGTCCGGAAAATACGGTATAAGGCGCACTGTCAATGAATGGTCTATTTTCAATCATTTATCACATATAAGGCGCACTGGACTATAAGTCGTTTTTTGAGAAAATAAAAGGCTTTTTACTTTGCCTCATAATCCGGAAAATACGGTAGTCAGAATTTGAACCCGGTTTAGTTCTATTGTAGACTTTGTTTGGTCCTGTTTTTGTCCTGATTTAGTCCCAGAGTTAATGTGATGTTTGCAAGTGTGTTTCCTTATTTTGTGTCTGAGTTCATAACTGGACTTGTCTTGGATTTGCCAAACTTTAGTCCAATTAAGTTTAAGAATCACTGCTCTATTCCACCTTATCTTTATTGAAACAACAGATTACAGAGAGACAAAGCGTTACGTTAGTTCTTAATTAAACTAAAATGCCAAATTGCATAAGCGTTCTCGAGCCGACACACACCACATTCTCTGTCGTAGCAGCTCTTGCTCCTTAAATAAAACCCAGATGAGGTTTGCCCAGCGCCAGTCAACAACAGTCCGACCCCCAGGGAACTGCCCCGTTTCTAAAATTACACCCTTCAAAACTGTCATTTCCCTTTGCAAAAGAGTTTCAATGGGACAAATTAGCACAGATAGTTAACATATGGGCCTCGGATCGGGGGCAGTGGGCGGGTGCAAACGTGCCTCATTATTTGTGTTTGTGTGCAAAGGAATGTGGACTGTCAGAGGTGGCCAGTAACGAGACGCAATAAAGTTACAAGTATTTTCTTTTCCCGCTTTACTACTTCCACGTGGGTTGTTTTATTTTGTAGTGAAAGACGCAAACTTGAGCACATTTATCAGCCTCTATACTCTCGTTTATGTTATGTTGTTGTAATGTTTTCCAAAAGCAGTGAGACAACCCTGAATCATTTTTTTTTCGATTTTTTGCCTAATTCTGTTTCATTTACAATAATAATGCAACGTTATGCTTGTATTTATCTTGTATTTATACTGTATTTAGTTATAATACAAGTTGATGTTTTCTGTGTATTGTGTGTGCATTAAGTTACCGTACTGCCCACGTTGTACCATGAGATAAAAGTGCAGTATATCCAGTCCAAATAGGCCTATGTTTTACTTTTTTTTTTGGTAATATCATTTTAGATTATGTCCTTTGTTTATTTACCACTTTTTATTAAGTGGAAAGGAAAAGATGCATTAAAACCACTTGATAAACAAATGAAAAACACAAATAAAATATACTTGTGTATCTAATAGTGCCTATTACAGGTCGGACAACGTCATTTTTTCCCACAGATTTTTGTAACTTTTCTCCACAAACAGCCGCTGTAAAAGTATTATTTAAAACCGGTATAAATGCACCAAATAATAAAATTAATAAACCTGTCACATGCACTTTAAGCTTGAATCGGCCCTACAACGCAGTTCAGATAAACATATTAAAAATGTACTGAACATTTTATCCAAGAATACCTCATTGTTTAGGTCTTTAATTGTACTTCCTGTTTCTAATCGATGACATCACACTAGGAAATATTCCAACAAAAACGAGGCTAAATCTAACGTCTATATTTCTACAGATTTTTCAACTTTTCTCCACAAACAGCCACTCGATTGGCGTGAAACTATTATTTAAAACCGGTCTAAATGCACCAAATAAAGTCAAAATTAGACCCTCATAAAAACCTGTCACATGCACTTTAAGTAATAGTAATAGTAGTTTACTGTAATAGTTTCAGACTCTCGCGCAGCTAAACAGAACCGCTGAGCTTTGAGTTTCATCACGTTCGACCGCCGTTCTTTCACTCGCTCACACGGTTCATCCGCTCGTCTCTTCTTCTCTGAGGCGTGTGCTGCTCAGGAATGCTAACTGTTGTCTGGGGTTTTTGGTTGCGGGGCTTTTGTCGGGCTGTTGGCGGGGGGGCAGCAGGTGGAGGAGCATGTGCTGACAGTTGACCCGCCCGCTCTTCTGTTCGCCGTGTGTCTCCTGACGTACGTGTGATTATATTTAGTGGGTCGACAACAGTGGAGCCGTGACAGCAGTTCAGAAGTACAACTGACATTTTTGAAAGTACATATACAAGATTGCATAAGTAATAAGAAATAAATATACCATATTTTCCGCACTATAAGTCGCACCGGAGTATAAGTTGCAACAGCCAAAAAATGCATAATAGAGAAGAAAAAGACATATAAAAGTTGCACTAGAGTATGAAATGCGGTTGCAAGTGTGAAAATAACAAGTAATATCACATATAAGTCGCTCCGGAGTAAGTAAGTTGCACCCCGGCCAAAACGATGAAAAAAGGTGCGACTTATAGTCCGGAAAATACGGTATGAACAATATTCTTATTGATGATGCTCTATTTTCAATGTGTATATTTTTTTTCTTTTTTAAGACTTTTAATCGGTGCCATTTAACAAAAAAAAATAGCCTTCAAAGCCTAAACTCCGCTCGAAACATCATACCGTATTTTCCGCACTATAAGGCGCACTGGATTATAAGGGGTCATTAAATGGTCTATTTTGGATAATTGTTCATACACATCAAGTGAAACAAAACAGACAGATAAGTCATTTGAGCTTTATTAAAAACTTTCAACTCATTCAGATCAACATTTTTCAAACGTTAATGAGCGTATTGCGACGATGTCATTGGCCTTTCGAACGTTGCAATGTCATTGACCTATAGAACGCTGCGATGTCATTGGCCTTTAGAACGCTGCGATGTCATTGGCCTATAGAACGCTGTGATGTCATTGGCCTTTAGAACGCTGTGATGCCATTGGCCTTTAGAACGCTGCGATGTCATTGGCCTATAGAACGCTACGATGTCATTGGCCTATAGAACGCTGCGATGTCATTGGCCTTTAGAACGCTGCGATGTCATTGGCCTATAGAACGCTGTGATGTCATTGGCCTTTAGAACGCTGCGATGCCATTGGCCTTTAGAACGCTGCGATGTCATTGGCCTTTATAACGCTGCGATGTCATTGGCCTTTATAACGCTGTGATGTCATTGGCCTTTAGAACGCTGCGATGTCATTGGCCTTTATAACGCTGCGATGTCATTGGCCTATAGAACGCTGCGATGTCATTGGCCTTTATAACGCTGTGATGTAATTTGCCTATAGAACGCTGCGATGTCATTGGCCTTTATAACGCTGCGATGTAATTTGCCTGTAGAACGCTGCGATGCCATTGGCCTATAGAACGCTGCGATGTCATTGGCCTATAGAACGCTGCGATGCCATTGGCCTATAGAACGCTGTGATGTCATTGGCCTTTCGAACGCTGCGATGTCATTGGCCTTTCAACGCTGCGATGTCATTGGCCTTTAGAACGCTGCGATGTCATTGGCCTTTATAACGCTGCGATGTCATTGGCCTATAGAACGCTGCGATGTCATTGGCCTATAGAACGCTGCGATGCCATTGGCCTATAGAACGCTGCGATGTCATTGGCCTATAGAACGCTGCGATGTCATTGGCCTTTATAACGCTGTGATGTCATTGGTCTTTATAACGCTGCGACGTCATTGGCCTTTCGAACGCTGCGATGTCATTGGCCTTTCGAACGCTGCGATGTCATTGGCCTTTATAACGCTGCGATGTCATTGGCCTGTAGAACGCTGCGATGTCATTGGCCTTTATAACGCTGTGATGTAATTTGCCTATAGAACGCTGCGATGTCATTGGCCTTTATAACGCTGCGATGTCATTGGCCTGTAGAACGCTGCGATGCCATTGGCCTATAGAACGCTGTGATGTCATTGGCCTATAGAACGCTGTGATGTCATTGGCCTATAGAACGCTGCGATGCCATTGGCCTATAGAACGCTGTGATGTCATTGGCCTTTCGAACGCTGCGATGTCATTGGCCTTTCAACGCTGCGATGTCATTGGCCTTTATAACGCTGTGATGTAATTTGCCTATAGAACGCTGCGATGTCATTGGCCTTTATAACGCTGCGATGTCATTGGCCTGTAGAACGCTGCGATGTCATTGGCCTTTATAACGCTGTGATGTAATTTGCCTATAGAACGCTGCGATGTCATTGGCCTTTATAACGCTGCGATGTCATTGGCCTGTAGAACGCTGCGATGCCATTGGCCTATAGAACGCTGCGATGTCATTGGCCTATAGAACGCTGTGATGTCATTGGCCTATAGAACGCTGTGATGTCATTGGCCTATAGAACGCTGCGATGCCATTGGCCTATAGAACGCTGTGATGTCATTGGCCTTTCGAACGCTGCGATGTCATTGGCCTTTCAACGCTGCGATGTCATTGGCCTTTATAACGCTGTGATGTAATTTGCCTATAGAACGCTGCGATGTCATTGGCCTTTATAACGCTGCGATGTCATTGGCCTTTATAACGCTGTGATGTAATTTGCCTATAGAACGCTGCGATGTCATTGGCCTTTATAACGCTGTGATGTCATTGGCCTTTCGAACGCTGCGATGTCATTGGCCTTTCAACGCTGCGATGTCATTGGCCTTTCAACGCTGCGATGTCATTGGCCTTTAGAACGCTGCGATGTAATTTGCCTATAGAACGCTGCGATGTCATTGGCCTTTACAACGCTGCGATGTAATTTGCCTTCATAACGCTGTGATGTAATTTGCCTATAGAACGCTGCGATCTCATTGGCCTTTCGAACGCTGCGATGTCATTGGCCTTTCGAACGCTGCGATGTCATTGGCCTTTCGAACGCTGCGATGTCATTGGCCTTTAGAACGCTGCGATGTAATTTGCCTATAGAACGCTGCGATGTCATTGGCCTTTATAACGCTGCGATGTCATTGGCCTGTAGAACGCTGCGATGTCATTGGCCTTTCGAACGCTGCGATGTCATTGGCCTTTAGAATGCTGCGATGTCATTGGCCTATAGAACGCTGCGATGTCATTGGCCTTTATAACGCTGTGATGTAATTTGCCTATAGAACGCTGCGATGTCATTGGCCTTTATAACGCTGCGATGTCATTGGCCTGTAGAACACTGCGATGCCATTGGCCTATAGAACGCTGTGATGTCATTGGCCTATAGAACGCTGTGATGTCATTGGCCTATAGAACGCTGCGATGCCATTGGCCTTTATAACGCTGTGATGTCATTGGCCTTTTGAACGCTGCGATGTCATTGGCCTTTCAACGCTGCAATGTCATTGGCCTTTAGAACGCTGCGATGTCATTGGCCTATAGAACGCTGCGATGTCATTGGCCTTTAGAACGCTGTGATGTAATTTGCCTATAGAACGCTGCGATGCCATTGGCCTATAGAACGCTGCAATGTCATTGGCCTATAGAACGCTGCGATGTCATTGGCCTTTATAACGCTGTGATGTAATTTGCCTATAGAACGCTGCGATGTCATTGGCCTTTAGAACGCTGTGATGCCATTGGCCTTCATAACGCTGTGATGTAATTTGCCTATAGAACGCTGCGATGTCATTGGCCTTTAGAACGCTGTGATGCCATTGGCCTTCCGAACGCTGCGATGTCATTGGCCTATAGAACGCTGTGATGTAATTTGCCTATAGAACGCTGCGATGTCATTGGCCCATAGAACGCTGTGATGTCATCTGAAACCCCCGTAAATGAGCTGAGCCTGGGTGAAGAGGCCTTTATGCGTGTAATACGAGATTACTGATGCCACAGCCTTTCCAGCTGGCAACGATGACATGTAGAAATAAAAATATCTCTTACGTTATTGGATAAGTCGGGCATGTTTCCTTTTCGGACACGGACACCTTTTGGAAAAACATGTTATTATCTCGACATTAGGGAAGTATTTGCGTACCGTGCGCAGCGCCAACTTCACATTTGTAAATAGAAACGCGAGAACCAGGATGACCAGGATGACCAGGCGCTTTTATATGTTTAAATTTACATCGGAAAACACAGATTCTTACTGAGAGCGGGGTCGCCTCTCCACAGAGCTGACCAGTAACGTGTCACAGGCTTCTCTCTATAGTTTTTGTCAAATGCCAGATAGTTAGTTTATTTTGAATATTGAAGCAAAAAGAAACATGTAAAATAAACATGTTTTCATTTGATGCTTCCCTAGATAAACTCTGCTGCGGAAGATAAATTACATAATCATAATTACAATACCTCTCTCATTTCTTCCCTGTAGCTATTATTTTTGTTGCTATGTTTATTTTATTATTCTTTTTGAAATGTCTTAAGTTTGTACAAAGTTTTATTTCCTCATTCCTTATATAGTATTCCATAAACTAAGGAAATACAAGAAATGTTCCTACTCGTGCGGGTCTTAAAATGAGAGAGATACTTCCCATCTCGATTCATAAATTATTATTAATTTGTAAAATGTTATTATTTGCTCTATACATAGTTAAAATGTCACTATATCTGTATAGCTTTGAGTCAACAAACAACAGCTGCGCATGTTCCAGATATCCAACCCAAAGTTTGGCCTTTTTGGGGTTTTAACAACTCTCTTATATTTTCGAAGAAGGTTTCCGTGGCGACAGAGTATAATTCTCTTATCTCGCCGCTAATCTGATTTACCCAAATTGAACATAATGAAATTGGGACACTTACACGGTGACGTTATAAAAGTCTATATTTGTCTTTTAACTCGATTGAAACAAAACAGTGTGTGCAAGTTTTGTTGTGTTACGTCAACTGTTTAATACGCAGATTATTTTTATTAGATTTGCCTTTTTTTTTGGCAAAATTTATCCGTCTCTCGAATGCTCAACACCACAACCTTTCATTCTGATCAGCTTGTACAAGTTTAGAATTATTATGCAAAAATTTCACACTCAAGTAGTACCACAATTATGATAAAATTATCTTTAAAAAAAAATTTAAAAAATTGAGTGTCAAATTTGGCACAAAATAACTGCAATTTCTTCGTTTTCATGTGTTATAGATCATTCTAAAACTTAACAGGAAATGACAAAATTCTCCTTTACATGTTTTTTTGTATCAATATTTGCTCAAAGGAGTTTCTTGTTTTGAAACCAGTTTTTGTATTGATTACCGTATTTTCCGGACTATAAGTCACACCTTATTTCATAGTTTTGGTCGGATTGCGACTTATACTCCAGAGCGACTTATATGCGATATTGTGATATGTGATATTATTTGTTGTATTCACACTGACAACCACAAGAGGGCGCTCTAGGCTCTAAGCGAAGAAGAATCTGCACTTCCTCTACCTCTGGAGTTTGTGGAGTTGTAAACTTGTTAGCATGTTCTTTATGCTATAGTTATCTGAATAACTGTTCATATGTTACGTTAACATACCAGACACTTACCACAGTTCTGTCTGTGCCTCATGTAGCTGAAGGTGTTAGCGTTAGCATACGTACAACTATTCACCATGTTCTCTCATCTGTTATTATTTTAAATTGCATTTCAAGATAAAATGTTTGTTCTTGGTCTTGGATTTTGATTTCCCCCAAAAATGCGACTTATACTCCAGTGCGACTTATATATGTTTTTTTCTTCTCTATTTTGCATTTTTTGGCTGGTGCTTTTTGATACTTTTGCCACCCTACAATACAACAATACAATAGACTGTTATTTAGATTGTCATGGAATTCGTACAACATTTCAGTCCTTTTCAGTCACACAAACGTTCTCTTGTTGCGGTGCAGTTGTTTTCTCGCAGCTCGTAAACGTTTGCGGCACATGGCTCACACTCTCTTTACGTTCACCTTTGACCTGGAAGCTCGCCCCGGTGTGACTCACTCTGACCGCGGCGTTTATGGTTTTGGACATGTAACATAACGTTCTCTGCAGTTTATGACAATGGGCTTTTCCCAGAATCCAAGCAAAATATGTAGTCGTTTGGCTCACGGTGCAGTCCTCATTTAATCTCAACTTTCGTCTTCGTTTAGTCCGGCTCTAGTTTGTTTTAATGTTTTTTTAATAGGCTAATACTTGGATTTATGGTATCCTGGCCTTTTTTAAATTATTCTTATTAAAAAACATGATATTTTGTCGTCGTTGCCGGTGTTATGTTAGCAAATTGCTCTTTAAAGAATCGTTCTGTATTAGAAAAACTGGTTTATTTTACATTTATAGTTTATATAATAGCCTATTAAGTGTTTATTTTTATTTTTTAAATTGACTTATTTGCGGCAATGAATTCTGAAATCAGTTTTTTATAAAGACCATAAGTGAGTTTTTTAAATATTTAATTGTGAAAATGTCGCCACACCTTCAGAATCACGCTGACATTGCAACAGAAACTAAATGACCCAGACTGTTTCATAACACGTATACATAATATTTACACCTTCTGTTTTATTTGATTAATATTGCTAAAAGTACTATTTATTTTAAGCATAAAACAACAAAAACATACATAAAACAAACAACCCTATGCAAAGAGAGGAAGAAGAAGAAAATGAATAATAATAAAAAATAATAATAAAAAAATAGTTAATAAATCAAGAAATAAGGTCTAAATATTCTGTAATTTATCTTATATTTTATTTTATTAATATTGCTAAAGGTATTGAAAATCTTTCGAGGACTTGTTTTATTACATTATTTCGTATACATTTCTGTACTATTTATTTTTTCAAGCATAAAACAAACAAACCTATGCAAAGAGAGAAAGAAGAAAATTAATAATACAACAAAATAATATATAAATAAAATGGGTCTAAATATTCTGTAATTTATCTTATATTTTATTTTATTAATATTGATAAAGGCTTTGAAAATCTTTTGAGGACTTAATTAAAAAGGTATTACATAATTCATATTTCATATTCATTTTTTGTTCTATTTTTTTTTAAACCAAAAACACACAAAACAAACAAATCCATGCAAAGAGAGGAAGAAGAAGAAAATGAATAATACAAAAAAATGATAATAATGAAATGATAAATAAATAAAAATGTAAATTAAATGTAAGACACATTACATAATATTTATTTCTTTATTAATATTGCTAAAAGTATTGAAACTCTTTTGAGGACATGTAGTACATCTTGTGAAGAATGAGCCACTCCCAAAGGTTTACATTGGTTCAGAAATACGTTGGGACAATGAAGTCAGCTGCTTTTCTCTTTTCTAATGTCGTTCATGACTCTCGAGCTCTTTGGCCTCACACAGTATGTAACTTATACGTCTTTGCACAAAGTATGTTTATGTCCTTTTCCCTGGAAACCGAGTGAGCCAAACACACGGCCGTTTGCCTGGAGTGAACCCTGGGTCGACGGGTCTTATGTGTCACTGCGGACGACACGGGCAGTTGCACGCTCTATATAGATTCATATTTATATTTGCTTTATGACACAGGACTGTTTGTCTCCTTCTCACCACTTCACATGCGCCCGCTGCAACTAAGGCTGTTCATCTCTATTAAATATAACAGCTGTATTTAAACTTATGAGAGTATTTCAAGGAATGTTTTTCTTTATTAGTGCCATCTTTTTAATGACTCAAATGTCTCAAACTCAACAAGAAGTGAACCAGGACTAAACCAGGTCTTAATTTGGACCAAACAAAGGCCAAACCAGGATTATATCTGGAATAAAAGAGTTTGAAGTCTGCACTGAAGCCCTAACTTACTTCATTTCTCATTCTCATCCATTTGATTCTTCATTTATATTTAGAATTTAACTGCATTGATCTCACTGCCACACAGAGAAATTCAATATATGACAGAATAACATTAAGATTAAAGATAAAGTGCCTCTGCATTGTACTGTAGTGTTAAAGTGACTATGACAGGTTTTTACGGTTTTCCAATTTTGACTTTATTTGTTGTATTTATACCTGTTGTACACATATAAATTATAGTTTTACATCAATCAAGCAGGTATTTTTGGAGAAAAGGTGAAAAAGCTGTAGAAAATGACAGTAAGTGACATCACACTAGGGACACTCATTCCAGACAAAGTTTATGCAGAATTTACACAAAGAAACAACTTTTTTGACACTCTAAACTTTATTCAACAAATAAAGGTGCTCCTTTATATTTTTATTTGTCAAATAAAAACGACGATGACATTAGATGTGTTTTTGCCCAGTGTTTGCTGGGTATTTTCCTAGTGTGATGTCATCAATTACAAACAGGAAGTTAATATATAAACCTAAAAAATGAGTCGTCCGACCTGTAGGGGGCACTTTAAATTCAATGGTTCCTATACCAAACTTGAAGGCGCAATGGACGATTTTTCGGCGATTTGAGAACTCGGGTGGACTGTTACAACACACACGTGCGTTTGTTTATTGTCTCTTCTGAGTCAGCTCGAACAGTCTTTCTCCGTCTTCATTTTGTCTATATTACTATATTACATACTATATTATGATAGATCAATGCGCTTAGAGACGCGGAAACGTGGGGACGAGCTGCAGGTGAGCAGTAGGTGCGTTTTATGATTGATACGTGGCAGGACTATTCGGCTGTCCACGCCACGAGGAAATGAGACTCAGATTTGGGCCAGAAAAATCGTCCATTTAACCTTTAACATCATCTTCACTGGAGCGGCGTTCCTCTGGCTCCTGTCCTCTCGTCTTCAGTCCCTGTCCTTTTGTCTTCAGTCCCTGTCCACTTGTCTTCAGTCCCTGTTCTCTCGTCTTCAGTCCCTGTCCTCTCGTCTTCGGTCCCTGTCCTCTCGTCGTGTTTCTGTTATGACACTGGAGAAGGAAACTGTATCGTGCTGTAAACAGGAGTAAATTTAGCTGCACTCTAAGTGACCATCGCACGCCGGCCCTGAAAACTCTAGCCATCAGCTTCAGATACGGATACGGCACTGACCAACTGACGTACAGGCTTGAACACTGACCAACAGGCTCGTACAGGCTCAAACACTGACCAACGGGCTCGTACAGGCTCGAACACTGACCAACGGGCTCGAACACTGACCAACAGGCTCGTACAGGCTCAAACACTGACCAACGGGCTCGTACAGGCTCGAACACTGACCAACGGGCTTGAACACTGACCAACAGGCTCGTACAGGCTCGAACACTGACCAACGGGCTTGAACACTGACCAACAGGCTCGTGCAGGCTCAAACACTGACCAACAGGCTCGTACAGGCTCGAACACTGACCAACGGGCTTGAACACTGACCAACAGGCTCGTACAGGCTCAAACACTGACCAACAGGCTCGTACAGGCTCAAACACTGACCAACAGGCTCGTACAGGCTCAAACACTGACCAACAGGCTTGTACAGGCTCAAACACTGACCAACAGGCTCGTACAGGCTCAAACACTGACCAAAAGGCTCGTACAGGCTCAAACACTGACCAACAGGCTCGTACAGGCTCAAACACTGACCAAAAGGCTCGTACAGGCTCAAACACTGACCAACGGGCTCGAACACTGACCAACGGGCTCGTACAGGCTCGAACACTGACCAACGGGCTCGAACACTGACCAACAGGCTCGTACAGGCTCGAACACTGACCAACAGGCTCGTACAGGCTCAAACACTGACCAACAGGCTCGTACAGGCTCAAACACTGACCAACGGGCTCGAACACTGACCAACAGGCTCGTACAGGCTCGAACACTGACCAACAGGCTCGTACAGGCTCAAACACTGACCAACAGGCTCGTACAGGCTCAAACACTGACCCAACGGGCTCGAACACTGACCAACAGGCTCGTACAGGCTCAAACACTGACCAACGGGCTCGAACACTGACCAACAGGCTCGTACAGGCTCAAACACTGACCAACAGGCTCGTACAGGCTCAAACACTGACCAACGGGCTCGAACACTGACCAACAGGCTCGTACAGGCTCGAACACTGACCAACAGGCTCGTACAGGCTCAAACACTGACCAACGGGCTCGAACACTGACCAACAGGCTCGTACAGGCTCAAACACTGACCAACAGGCTCGTACAGGCTCAAACACTGACCAACAGGCTCGTACAGGCTCGAACACTGACCAACAGGCTCGTACAGGCTCAAACACTGACCAACAGGCTCGTACAGGCTCAAACACTGACCAACGGGCTCGAACACTGACCAACAGGCTCGTACAGGCTCAAACACTGACCAACGGGCTCGAACACTGACCAACAGGCTCGTACAGGCTCGAACACTGACCAACAGGCTCGTACAGGCTCAAACACTGACCAACGGGCTCGAACACTGACCAACAGGCTTGTACAGGCTCAAACACTGACCAACAGGCTCGTACAGGCTCGAACACTGACCAACAGGCTCGAACACTGACCAACAGGCTCGTACAGGCTCGAACACTGACCAACAGGCTCGTACAGGCTCGAACACTGACCAACAGGCTCGAACACTGACCAACAGGCTCGTACAGGCTCGAACACTGACCAACAGGCTCGTACAGGCTCAAACACTGACCAACGGGCTCGAACACTGACCAACAGGCTCGTACAGGCTCAAACACTGACCAACGGGCTCGAACACTGACCAACAGGCTCGTACAGGCTCAAACACTGACCAACAGGCTCGTACAGGCTCGAACACTGACCAACGGGCTCGAACACTGACCAACAGGCTCGTACAGGCTCAAACACTGACCAACGGGCTCGAACACTGACCAACAGGCTCGTACAGGCTCAAACACTGACCAACGGGCTTGTACACTGACCACACACACATTCTAACTATTTAAAACACGTATATATCTTTATTTATTCTTCATACATCATATTTTACACTAGCAATTTCATATTTTGTTCGAATTTAATAATGATAATATTTTTTTTAACAGGGTTGCCAAAAATAATATTACCTTATTCTCTGAGCCAGATCACGATGCATATTTCATCATGTACTCTTTATGTTGCCTTGAAGCTAAAGTGACTTCCTTCTCCTGAAAATTCACACTTCATTGCAATTGGTTAAATCCACCTGTCACTCACCGATGAGAGGAGTGGGCGGGCAAATGTCAGCGTTTGAGGAAATGTGTGAATCACAGTACGGGGATCAGATTGTCCCGCGAACGAGATCACGATGTCCAATCTTTTCACAGTTTTCCCGCTTAACCACTGTGTCACTGTAGACGCAAAAAGACCGTATTCAGACACAACTCCTGCCTCTAGACCTTTCCTTTTACTCTACTCTTGACAAATACTGTTTAAACTTAATATATAACCTTTTAATCTGCCTTTATTGTGTGTTTGTGGCCTGTTCCGCTCACAATATCTGCACATTCACCACATGCAAACTGGGACTAAACCAAAAACAAGCCCAAAACCAAAACTGGACTAAACCAGAACTAATCAATGACTAGAACAGGACCAAACCAAGTCAAAATCGGGCCTAAAATGGACCCGGTTTAGGTCTTGTACACAGTCTTCTTTGTATGGACTTAACTTTAATCGAGCTACAATCCAGATGGTTATTAATGATCAAAACGTCTCAATTGTTTACATTTGTGATGATTTATTTCATCTATGACTCCCTGCGTGTATTCTCCCTAGAGGAAACTCAGAGTGGCCCGACACTGAGCCTGTGTGGGCCCAAACACACGAGGCTAGACCATTTCCGGACCGGCGAAGTCACGGTTCAAGTCTGGTCGTCAACTGTCCGTCTAAAGTTTAATCAGAAGAACGAGACGTGGAATCATTGTTAAAACAAAGCAAAGATATCAATTACATGTGTTGTTTTTGACATGTTCAGAGGCATTTGGTGGTTACTTAGTCGTCTTTCCGGGGTCAAACACACAAGACGACAAAACAAAACGCACATGTATAAGCAATAAACCAATATATATTGTACATTTAGGGCTAGTTGTATACAGGTTTGATGAAGACCTTTCGTGCCCTTGAGAGGAGTTTGTCTTGTGCACACAGAGCTTGAAAAGGGGAACAACTAGACATATGTTGTCACAAGATATGACAGCATATGAGCGCGTGCAAACATAAATAGTTAAATATAGATCTGATGAAAAAAAGACTGATGGTGTAAGCCACAGCAATTTGTCTTCAAACTATTTATTATTTCTCTTTTATTCTCTTTTGTTAACGTTCACTGTCTGTTTTTTGGCCAAGTTTCAAAATAAAACGCGTTATTTGATTATTTCACTTCACACAAAAGTAAAAAGAGGCTTAGAACTCAATTTGGAGTCAAAAATCCATTTTATATTGATGTATATGTTGCTTTTAAAAGTGTTTTGTTTTGTTTGTCGCTCCCTTTTATCCCGATTCATTGTGCAGTGGATTCATTCTTATTACAAAACTGCGGCCGATACATGAAATGGCCTCGTCGTTCCGTTGTAACTCTTCTGAAATAATCATGCCGGCGTGTGAGTGACATGCCGCCCGTTAACCCGTCCCCGCGGCCGCTGTATTGCAGATGCGGTCGCTCGGCCGTGTACAGGACCCGGGAGATGGCCGCCCGCGCCCTGGTCCCGTTCGTCCTGGTGACCCGGGTCCCGTCCACCGTCTGCGACCTGCTGCGGGAGCTTCCTCCGGCGCCGGGGCCTGAGATCCAGCACAACCACATCCACGGGACGCTACTCCAGGTGAGAACACGCGGGACGCTCTAAAAGGAGTTTGGAGAAGTTTGATTGATCACATTTTCTGGTCGATTTCAGTCGTATAGTTCCACAAACGATGGCACACACACCAACTGAGCGTCTGACATGATGAATTCAAAAGGAAACTGTAAATTTATAAAATGTGCATGCTGAAATCCTAATCTATTTTATGCTGAAGAATCTTTTACCGTAAAAAAATGCACAGATCATAGCATAAAGTGCCTATGACAGGTCTTATTTGTTGTATTTATACCTGTTGTACATAAAAATTATAGTTTTACACCAATCAAGCAGGTATTTGTGGAGAAAACATTGAAAAATCTGTAGAAAATGACAGGAAGTGACATCACACCAGGGACACTTGTAGGGTAATTATACTCATTTCTTGCTCACACATTTGTACCAAGATGGAATGTATATTCTCTGGGACTAGCCATTTCATCGTGGACAACACATGTAGCACTTTAGGTAGTTAATGTTCATATTTATATTTAAAAGGGCACCATCTGAAGCTTGTTCAGAAAAAAAAACATTAATATCTACTCAGTCTCATTCTCTGAAGGGGAGTACACGATTCATTGACCGACAATTATAATTCTATAAAGATCAATACAAAGGCTCTATAAACCAGGATGGTTTTGTGTGGTTTAATAAACAAAGATATAAAATCAATTAATGACACATTTGGTTACACAGGCTGTGCCTGGGCTCAACTTAGAAGAAATGCTGGTATTAAGAATTAGGTTTTGATTGGTTTTAGGGAATATTTCAAGGTCTTTAAATGCCACTCTGTAATCAGCCACTCTCAGGTCTTACGTGTCCAAGGAAGGTGTCACGGGATGAGACATACACCGATGCTATTCCGTAACACATCGAGAACACAATTCAACTTAGAATATGAAACGACACAGAAATATCAGACATTTGTATGGCAAGCTTGGGAGAAAACGCGGGGACTGATCACGCAAGCTGTTGTACGCAGCCTGCGTGATCCTCCTGCGTCTCACACCGTTTTTTCCCATGCTGGTTGGTTTTATTAGATATTCTGGAATAGGCGGGTCACATTTCTCATTGGTCAGCTTCACATCAAGGCACTTGGTATTTTTCCGTAGAGATCAAGCCTGCAAGGGGGGGTGCAACTCCCCCCCCTGGGGCAACATTCTTTGGCCCATCTTTATGATACCTTCACAAACAAATGCAGTTTGTCACACACCCGTTCTTCTCTTAGACTAATGATGCAGATAAAATATCACTATTATGCAGATAAAATACATCACAGAAATATACTCATATATTCACATTTTATCACAGAAGGTGTGGAGCGAGGCCTCCCACGTCTTTGCGTTCTCAGAGTCCTTTGTGTCCTTGGAGCTGTCGGGCGCTGATGCTTGAGCAGGTTTAGCATTCGAAGAGTTTGATGAGTCCAGGGTTCGTTGAATTGTGCATTTTTTTGATGAAGATGTTCGGGTTGTTTGGTGAAAGCCGAGTTTGGGAGACAATGCAGCCTCCCTGGTGGGGGAGGGGCCCCTGCGGGGGTCCCCGACCCGGTGTGTCGTCCTGGCAGGTCACGTGCCGGCGAAAGAAGAGAAGGAAGCAGAGCTAAGTCTGCTCTTTTATTGACCTGGGAGGAGTGGCCTAGTGGGAGTGGCTTTAACGCTAGGTCAAACTTATTCTCAGTTTGGGTAAATTTAACTCAAACCAGCAAAAATGACATGTGACCATAATAAAATACACAACATTGTCAACAAACACACATCAATAGCAGGTAATGAGAAAGTACATTAAGTACGACATGAACATACTTCAAACCAGTTCTTGTGGCAAACGAAACTAAAACATGATTTAGTCACAAGTTTAGATCACACAGTCAGCATCAAGTTGGTTTAGATGTGAAATATAGTCAGTAAGAAACTTAGTCCTGAGGAATGTCTCTTATCAGATTCAGGGGGAGGGGCTCAGGTGAAGACAGTGTCCTCTCCGTGGGGGGTCATTCCTTTACACCCAACATTAGCTTTGATTTCTGCAACTGTGTTGAGCTGTGAAAAGGTATTATCTTTCAAAGGTCTTTTTGGGACATATGGGTCCCCTACACACTCAAACCAGTTTATGCAGAATTTACTCAAAGAAACAACTTTTTTGACTCTTTAAACATTAATTCAACAAAATAAAGTCGCTCTCATATATTTTTATTTGTCAGATTTAAATAACTGTTTATGTGACATTAGATGAGTTTTTGCATGCTGAGTAATTTCCTAGTCTGATGTCATCAATCACAAACAGGAAGTGAAATCATAAACCTTGAAAATGTGCTCTTCTGTGAATATTTTGGCGAAATTCTAAATATATTTTATCTAAACTGCATTGTAGTTCAATGAGTCGTCCGACCTGTAGGGGGCGCTTTAATGTTGTTTAATGGCAATCGTTTTATGAAAAGTATTGCACTCCTTACGACACAAACATCATCAGATTCTCTCGTTTCTTCTTCACCCCTTTACACTTCACTCTCCCGCCCTCTCGCTTTTGGAAACTCCCTCCCTCCCCCCGTCCCCCCCTCACTCGTGTTGATATTAGCAGCAGACTGTTTGCTTGTGTTTGCCTTAGCCCGATGACAGAACCAAACTCCGGTATTTGCGCAGCGATAACTGCCTCGTCCCGACAGGCTCTCCGGGTCGGTCCGTATCCGTAATCTCCGTGTGGGCGTGCACCTTTGCTTGTTTTGATACAGCACGTCGGTCTGTGGCGTCTTGAGTTTCAGACGCCCGCCTCTCCTCGGGACTTTCACGTTGGAACTCGACTTGGCCTCTAATATCTAATATCCTTATCTGGAACGCGCGTTTGTGTTTAAAGCCGCGGCGAATCAAAGGACGCGATGGAGGAAGTCGCGTATTTCAGGTTACAACGTCGCAAACCCAAACATCAATCATGCACTTTGGTTTATGTGATGAAAACGGGCGATTGAAGTGCATTTTGGAACATTTTGGTTACTTTTGAAGTACTTTTGAGTTTTGTTCGTTAGTGTTTTGACTATATTTTTCAAGATGAGTGTGACACGTTTGAAAATATCATGATAAACGGTGTTCATTTTTTGTACTATTTACTTTTTTAAGCATAAAACAACAAAATGCATAAAACAAACTAATCTATGCAAAGAAAGAAGAATAAAATTAATAATAATACAACAAATAATAATAAATAATAAATAAATAAAATGGGAAAAATCATATATATATATATATATATATATATATATATATATATATATATATACAGTGATCCCTCGTTTATCGCGGGGGTAACGTTCCAAGAAGAACCCGCAGGAGGATACAATGAAATACTCCATAAAACATTGAAGCTCACGCGCACCGCTCTCACCGGCCTCGCAAACTTCAATTTGGCAGTGGTTTTACGTACGTGTACATATTAATCCATAACGTTATTGACACACAGGTAGAGAAGACACGGAGAGACTGTTTAGCCAATCAGAATCCGCGAAGCAGCGAGTCCGTGAAAAGTGAACCGCGTTATAGCGAGGGATCACTGTATATATATATATATATATATATATATATATATATTTAAAATGCGGCAACAATTAGTTTCATCCTTTGTTTTCGCTGTCGTTTCTGTATGTGGAGTGACTCCAAGCTCGTAATATGCAACACAAATGTAAGGCATTGTTATTCAAAAGATCTCATCCATCTCCAATAAATCATTTTCAGCAAAAGAAACATGGACAGAGGTTATAACTGCAGACGACCAGTTCTGTTGAGGTCATCGTGTGCTGACAGTGACCGTCTGTGTAATGTGCATCAGATCAACAGCTTATAGAGACACACTATACTGCAATTAATAAGTCTCACACAAAAGTACTTTCTATTTATATGTAGCCTGACCACGGTTTGGCCACGGTGCTGACAGTGTGGTGAATGTGCACGTCTCCGGAGGCGTCTGTCGCTGGGTTTCAAATGCGTCTTTAGATTTGTCTTATGATACTCCGGGCCACGTATATATTTAATTGTGACTAATGCTTATACATTATCAGGGTTTACATTTGAGGCATTTTTATAAATGGGATGTTCTGGTAATCAAGTTGTTTTATTGCCGGTAAATATAAATAAAAAAGCTGTAGTTCGGCTGCATGATTTCGGCGGGAAAAATCAAATTGCAATTTTTTGGAGTTCACATTTTAAACATGTTTGGGAGAATTGAGGAAAAGACTATGAACTCACAATGTAATAACAGAAACTCATTCAGAACATGTTTGTACAGATCTAAACTTAAGTTGCAGTTTTTATGCAGAATAAGACAGAATATTTTGTTGTTTGGGGTAAAAAATATTGTTCTTCAAAAAGTTCATTCATCAACTTCATCCATTGCTCCTGATAAACAAATGTTTCACTCCGTTTTAGCCGAATACTTTTGAACTAAAGCTAAGTTTAGAGTGAAAATGATGTGATGATCTGATCTCCAAGTTAATTGTTCTTTCTTTATAATGTGCTCCAAAGTCTAAACTCTGCAACCACATGTTTTTACTGATGGAGGATTGGATTTGGCCCTCCCGATTAAAAAAAAAAAAAAAAAGTCTGACAAATGTCCTAAACCTCGTAAGAAGATATCAGTGCATTATTGCGTTTTGAGAAGAACACGTGACAGAGTTTGTTTACTGTTTGTTCTCAGTCTGCGGCGCGTTAAGTCAAACACGCGGAGGAAAGTGTGATGCACCTCAACACGCTCCGGCGTCTTAACACGTCGCAGATGTGTTCGCTCAAGGCCAAAACGACTTCCTCTGTTATTGTCGAAGAACAACAGAGAGCGAGACGTGTGCGGCTGGGAATCTTCACGGCCTCTCTTCCGCCACCGGCCCGGCGATTGCGCGCGTGCCCGGCGATGCACAAGTGTACTCCAGTGTGTACCACAAAGAGAGCGAGAGAGATGCACTGTACATCTGTTTTCCAGTGAGTCATGTACGCAGTGAGTCCTCTCTTCCCACGCCGTCTGATGCCTTCAGTGTGTTTGGACAGACGCCGTGTTCTGAGACAAAGTAAACACCTCCATCACGTTCCACCGCAGTAATAATAGTACATATTTGCTGAATATCTGTTATCGTTGTGAGGCACTCGACTCGCTGTTAGTTGACACTTAGATCCCAGCTCCGGCCAGCACATTCTGTCGTTGTGTCTTTGAGCAAGGCACTTCACCTCTTCAGTCCATGTGTGAATGTTGTGTGAGAGTGTGTGGCGGCTGAGGGGAAATGATTAAGCAACTAATTGTGACTAGTCAACTCTTTTAAACAATGGTCTGAATTGTTTATCTGCACGAGTTAAAATCCTTTTTTATCATCAACAGTGGCATTAAAACAAATCTAAATGTCTGATTTTCATAAATAGTTCACTTTAATTTAAAATATTATCCATCTCGATGCATTCAATAACAATATTTCAAAATATATTTAGATGAAAATGTATTAAAAATTATCTGACACAAAAAAAGATAATGTATTTAAAAAAAAAATCTAAATATACAATAAAAATAATTGTTCTAATTCTTTTTTTTTAAACTCGTTGACCAGTTGCAGCCCAACTGACCAGGTCTTCATTGTAGCACTTTGAGAAGCTTGTAAAGCACAATACAAAAGGAAAGTATTATTATTACTATTAAAATCTACAGCTGCATTCCTGAATTATACCGTAGTCATTTTCTTTCAACAGATGGTGTATTATTAAATGCTTTTGTTGCTGTGCGAAGAAAAAACAAAGCACTTTCTGATACTACAGTAAATAAAATCAGACGCCACCTGCCATTCTTTTTAAGTTGATACAGAATCCTTCCTTATTTATTGCCGCAGAGACCTCCTGTTTCTAATAACCTCCAGTGCTGACACAACTTCCCTGGTCTAAACAGGCCTTTCGGATGAACCGGCACTAAAACAACTCGACTTCAGTTTTGGCTCGTCTCCCTCATGTGTTTATGGGCCGTGCTTTTTGGGCCGGCCTGGTTGCTATAATCCTTTGTGTATTTCCACAACAGTGTGAAGAATCTGAAGGACTATGAATCTTGAAGTGTTTTGTTTTTTTGATTGAGAACCTCTTAGCAATTGTAGATATTCTGCCGACACATATGGAGCCAACAGTCATTCTTTATTTTCTCGTAAAAATGTCCTTTAATCGGTCCAAACTTCATATGACAATGTTTACAGATAGCTTTTTACGTTAACTAATGGTGCAATTGAGAAAATGTGTGGTATTTTCCGTATTTATTCAACACTAGAAGACACATTTATCTTAGTAAAACCTGATAAACTGCACATGTTTTAGAGTTTGTGCAATCCAAACTGAACTACCGGAATAACCTGCTTATGGCGCACTATTTGTGTTCATTTTGGTCTCTCGTGTTTGGTTAAAGTGCCCCCTACAGGTCGTATGACTCATTGAACTAAAATGCGTTGAGGTAAATATGTTTAGAATTTTGCTAAAAATATATATATTAAAAAAATAGCCCTTAAAAGAACATTTTTGAGGTTTATAGTTTCACTTCCTGTTTGTGATTAATGACGTCACAAAGCCATCCGGACATTTAACCTTAAGTGAAGTTGTAAGAAAAACACTGAGGTATTTGTGTCCCACCACAGACAGTATAAATATTTCTATCTACCATTTATTTCACATTTCACTTTACATAGTGTGGAAAATTCAAGACAAAGCAATAACGAGCAGCTAGCATACCATCCACCAGACATTTTACGCAGTGCACTTTTAAATACAAATACGTTTTTTATTACCAACATATTTATCATCCTGAAGACTTGCACTTGTGTATTTAATAGTATTTATTTGTTTGGGCCGCACGTCGGTTTAGAGGACTTAGGGTACATGCATAAAAGGAAAGAACATCCATTGGTGCTCAAAAGGAGGCGGTCCCTAATGTGCAGTTACCTGTTTGGGCTTGACACTCATTTTAGAGCTTGAACTGAACCAAGAAATGCACTTTTTTCATTCACGGTTGCACAAAATACATATGATTAATTTGTTTTTTTGATTGTTTATGAGCAAAAAAACCATACAAAATGCTTTTACACGTGACTCTATGTTATTGCCAGGACATATTGATATTTGATTTATTCCGAGCAGCATCTCTTTGACATCCTCGGGCCTGAACAGAGCTCTATTGGCTTTTATTATGAAATGTTGTCTGAGATTTAATGAAGATTTCTTAACCGCTGCGCACCAGTAGGCGGCAATCAAGACGTGCATCGAGAAAGACGTCTATTTTTACATTCAAGGCTATAATTAGGCTGGATAATGTGACACCAAACGAGACATAAAGATGAGCCTTCAGCACGTCTCGTTTCACGTTTACATTCATTACCGGTCAAGAGTTTGGACAGGCAACCGTTAAGCGACAGGTGATGCCTCTGATGCATGATAACGGGCAGGTCTGGGCATGGAGTAATGGATAGTCTGATTATCCCTATTTTGAACTTGACTGGACACATAATAAATGATAAAACATGAAACAAACATAAAATAATGGTGAAAAAAATATGTTTGAAAAGAAGAAATTACCGTATTTTCTGGACTATAAGTTGCACCTTTTTTCATAGTTTTTACTCGACTTATTCGTGATATTATTTGTTATTTTCACTCTTGCAACCGCATTCCGTACACCAGTGCAACTTACATGTTTTTTGTTCTCTATTGTGACTGGTGCGACTTATACTCCAGTGCGACTTATTGTCCGGAAAATACGGTAAGACTTATTATTGTTTTAGGTTCATAATACGTCTTCTGACCTCGCACGCTTGCACCACTGTTATTAACATTACCATTATCACCAAGTGTACTTGAATTTGATATAGTGTGTAAAACGTACATATCATTCCTTAAATACATTTTTAATTTGCCATTTTGATTGGTTTGCATTGTACAGACTTCACTAAGTATGTAATTACAGTGTCCTACTTATAGTGTCCAAAAAGGAGACTTAATTATTGTTTTTTTTGTGTGGAAATGTCTGCATTATGTACATTTAAAGGAGCTTTTTTTGCTTTGCTTTTTGTGCTGGGATTTTCCACTGTATGGCATTAAACTTACCTTATTTGGAAACTCCCTCCCTCCCCCCGTCCCCCCCTCAAACAATGCATTATAGAGGAAAAAAAACATATAGAAGTCGCACTGGAGTATGAAATGCAGTTGCAAGTGTGAAAATAACAAATAATATGACATATAAGTCGCTTCGGAGTATAAATATAAGTATAAGTCGCACCCTGGCCAAAACTAAGAAAAAACGTATAGTCCGGAAAAAACGGTACTCATCTTTAAGGAGATCGCAGTGTTTTTCAAGGTGTTTTTGAGCAGTAAAAACAATTGAATAAATGCAAAATACAAATGTTGCATTCCAGTCAAAGCATTTATTCATTCATGATTTACGATAATGTTTAAGTTTTAATCAGTGCTACTTTAGGTAAGAGTACTCATAGTAGGTTATGAGGTTAAGTGACTAAATCCTTACTTAACTGCATTATATTTAAGAGCAGCGATTGTGCAACTTCACGTCTTCTCTAAATGCCCCACATTTACGGGGATCTCTTTCGAATGGGCGCGTCCAAACTTTGCCTAACCTCTGTCTTACTCTTAGCGTGTTTTTTTAAATTTATTTTGCTCTTCTCCCGCCCGTCCGAACCCCGAGTGGCACGCCGTCATTTGCACTTGCCCTTCTGCAGCGCGCGGGGCATGTGGTCCGGCTGCGGTCGCGGCAGTGGGCGGGACGGCGGCTTGATAACAGAGTCTGGAGGGACCTCACATCCACCGAAACTATTTTTACCGCCTCCAAAAGCGGACGCAGAGCCGTTGCAACATACGCGCAGTTACGCCTCGCTACAAAACAAGGCAAGACGTACCAATATAGACCTTTTTTTTTTTGTTTTTTTATGTCGTCTGACCGAAGCCCAAGGGAGTTTCAGACCTTTCCACAATAATGTTGACATTTCACCTGGAACATTACATTATGGAAAAATACGGAATACAATTTGAATGGCACGAGAATCCATAATCATTGGCTGATTTTTTTTTTTTTTTTTTTTTTACATTTTTTACATATAATTGGCCATTTTGTTCTGCCGTGCTGTGTTGACAAGCAGTATGTTTGGCCAGTTTTGTATTTAACTTTAAAGTGGTAGTTACCTGTTACGGGACATTGACTATGGCGACGTTTTCTGAGGGAAAAGTACACATTTAAACGCATACATTTTCTACTTTTGAATATATTTTTGTTGCTTCCTGTATATAGGGTATAGGTGCATATGTCACTGCTGCATCATGGTCCGGGTGCGGCCTTTTCCAACAACAGTGCGGTAAGTCTGAGCCGTTATTGTACATTTATTATTGGCCGCGGCGGTTTTTCTTCGAAACGTCTGACCAGTAAATCAAACGTGTTTTTCTTCCCGTTTCTTCAATCGCCGCACAACTATAGAACGTGTAAGGAAAACCATTTATCCAATCGGAATATTAAATAGTGGCATTATTTCGATTGCATACAGCAAATATAAACATAACACAAACTATTGATTAAAAATAAAAAGTTATTTGCATCTGCATTTCAGCTTCACTTTTTACTTTCACTTCATTATGAAACTGTGGATAGAGAGCAGAGAAGAGTGGAGAGAGTAAGAGGAGAGCAGACAAGAGGAGAGCAGACGAGAAGATGAGAGCAGACGAGAAGATGAGAGCAGACGAGAAGATGAGAGCAGACGAGAAGATGAGAGCAGACGAGAAGATGAGAGCAGACGAGAAGATGAGAGCAGACGAGAAGAGGAGAGCAGACGAGAAGATGAGAGCAGACGAGAAGATGAGAGCAGACGAGAAGATGAGAGCAGACGAGAAGATGAGAGCAGACGAGAAGATGAGAGCAGACGAGAAGATGAGAGCAGACGAGAAGATGAGAGCAGACGAGAAGATGAGAGCAGACGAGAAGATGAGAGCAGACGAGAAGATGAGAGCAGACGAGAAGATGAGAGCAGACGAGAAGAGAGCAGACGAGAAGATGAGAGCAGACGAGAAGATGAGAGCAGACGAGAAGAGAGCAGACGAGAAGATGAGAGCAGACGAGAAGAGGAGAGCAGACGAGAAGATGAGAGCAGACGAGAAGATGAGAGCAGACGAGAAGATGAGCGCAGACGAGAAGATGAGAGCAGACGAGAAGATGAGAGCAGACGAGAAGAGGAGAGCAGACGAGAAGATGAGAGCAGACGAGAAGATGAGAGCAGACGAGAAGATGAGAGCAGACGAGAAGATGAGAGCAGACGAGAAGAGGAGAGCAGACGAGAAGATGAGAGCAGACGAGAAGATGAGAGCAGACGAGAAGATGAGCGCAGACGAGAAGATGAGAGCAGACGAGAAGATGAGAGCAGACGAGAAGAGGAGAGCAGACGAGAAGATGAGAGCAGACGAGAAGATGAGAGCAGACGAGAAGATGAGAGCAGACGAGAAGAGGAGAGCAGACGAGAAGAGGAGAGCAGACGAGAAGAGGAGAGCAGACGAGAAGAGGAGAGCAGACGAGAAGAGGAGAGCAGACGAGAAGATGAAAGCAGACGAGAAGAGGAGAGCAGACGAGAAGATGAGCGCAGACGAGAAGATGAGAGCAGACGAGAAGAGGAGAGCAGACGAGAAGAGGAGAGCAGACGAGAAGATGAGAGCAGACGAGAAGAGGAGAGCAGACGAGAAGATGAGAGCAGACGAGAAGAGAGCAGACGAGAAGAGAGCAGACGAGAAGATGAGAGCAGACGAGAAGAGGAGAGCAGACGAGAAGAGGAGAGCAGACGAGAAGAGGAGAGCAGACGAGAAGAGGAGAGCAGACGAGAAGATGAGAGCAGACGAGAAGATGAGAGCAGACGAGAAGATGAGAGCAGACGAGAAGATGAGAGCAGACGAGAAGAGGAGAGCAGACGAGAAGAGGAGAGCAGACGAGAAGATGAGAGCAGACGAGAAGATGAGAGCAGACGAGAAGAGAGCAGACGAGAAGATGAGAGCAGACGAGAAGAGAGCAGACGAGAAGATGAGAGCAGACGAGAAGATGAGAGCAGACGAGAAGAGAGCAGACGAGAAGATGAGAGCAGACGAGAAGAGGAGAGCAGACGAGAAGATGAGAGCAGACGAGAAGATGAGAGCAGACGAGAAGATGAGAGCAGACGAGAAGATGAGCGCAGACGAGAAGATGAGAGCAGACGAGAAGATGAGAGCAGACGAGAAGAGGAGAGCAGACGAGAAGATGAGAGCAGACGAGAAGATGAGAGCAGACGAGAAGATGAGAGCAGACGAGAAGATGAGAGCAGACGAGAAGAGGAGAGCAGACGAGAAGATGAGAGCAGACGAGAAGATGAGAGCAGACGAGAAGATGAGCGCAGACGAGAAGATGAGAGCAGACGAGAAGATGAGAGCAGACGAGAAGAGGAGAGCAGACGAGAAGATGAGAGCAGACGAGAAGATGAGAGCAGACGAGAAGATGAGAGCAGACGAGAAGAGGAGAGCAGACGAGAAGAGGAGAGCAGACGAGAAGAGGAGAGCAGACGAGAAGAGGAGAGCAGACGAGAAGAGGAGAGCAGACGAGAAGATGAAAGCAGACGAGAAGAGGAGAGCAGACGAGAAGATGAGCGCAGACGAGAAGATGAGAGCAGACGAGAAGAGGAGAGCAGACGAGAAGAGGAGAGCAGACGAGAAGATGAGAGCAGACGAGAAGAGGAGAGCAGACGAGAAGATGAGAGCAGACGAGAAGAGAGCAGACGAGAAGAGAGCAGACGAGAAGATGAGAGCAGACGAGAAGAGGAGAGCAGACGAGAAGAGGAGAGCAGACGAGAAGAGGAGAGCAGACGAGAAGAGGAGAGCAGACGAGAAGATGAGAGCAGACGAGAAGATGAGAGCAGACGAGAAGATGAGAGCAGACGAGAAGATGAGAGCAGACGAGAAGAGGAGAGCAGACGAGAAGAGGAGAGCAGACGAGAAGATGAGAGCAGACGAGAAGATGAGAGCAGACGAGAAGAGAGCAGACGAGAAGATGAGAGCAGACGAGAAGAGGAGAGCAGACGAGAAGAGGAGAGCAGACGAGAAGATGAGAGCAGACGAGAAGATGAGAGCAGACGAGAAGATGAGAGCAGACGAGGAGTGCAGAGAAGGAGAGTGGAGAGAGTAAGAGGAAAGCAGAGAAGAAGAGAGTGGTGAAGAAGAGGGGGAGAGTGAAGAAGAGGAGGAGAGCAAAGAAGAAGAGAGCGGAGAAGAGTGCAGAGAAGGAGAGGAGAAAGAGAGGAGAAGGAGAGGAGAGAGTAAGAGGAGAGCGGTGAAGAAGAGGAGAGCAGAAAAGAGGAAGAGGACAGAAGAGGAGAGAAGAAAAGAAGAGGGCAAAGAAGAGGAGAGAAGAAAAGAAGAGATAAGATGAGAGGAGGAGAGCAGAGGAGGAGAGGAGATGCACCCGATCTGCTTTCTTCTATAGTCACCATTAAATCTATTTTATTACAGGTGCAAATGCCTGATTGTGATGTTAAAACCCGACATTATTACCTAACAAGGCCTCCCTAACGAGGCCTCCCTAACACGCACACTGGATGTGAATTAGATTGCATTACACACGGACATGACGGAGTGGCATAAATGAGGCGTAATGCACAGTTGACCTAATGGTGGCCCCGCAGAGTTATATCATGTCTAATAGTGAGATCCCAGTGTCCCACGTGGAGCGCCGCGTTGGGAGGAACAGGGAGGCTGCCGCTTTACTATAAATATGCCGTATTTGCCGATTCCGGATGGAGCCGGCTGAGCCTCCCACGAGCGGGACTTCCCAATCCAGTGCATGAGGTGTATCTGGAGCGAGGCATCATGGGAGCCGCTGCAAACCGAACCTTATAATAACGGAGCCTGGGATGGTGAACCGGTCTGATTTCATAAGAGCCGCCCAGTAATGAGCATAAAACACGCTCCGGTTCCGTGTGTCGAGTTAGATGTGAGTTTATAGAGTTGACGTGATCGGCAGGTGCAGAGTGGGCGAAGTTAAGATGGTGTTTTTTTTTTAATTCACTGTAGTACAATCCATTTAGTATTGATTTACTAATTGAACTCGACCAAATGTATTTTTTTCTTCATTCAAACAGATGCTCCCTTATGCTTTTCAATGACCATTTATTGGACTTTTTGTCAAGATTGTGCTGCTTTTCATTGCATTATTCATTCGCTCCCCAACATGTTTGTGGTAAGCCACAATAGCCACAGCTGCCCTGGGGCAAACTGACAGACCATGGGATCCTTTCTACATCTGTCACGTCTCCGAGTGCCAAGAACACAACTCACTTCAGCCTCCAGCAGCAGGATTGAACGAGGAGCTGAAACAAGTTACTTGATTAATCTCAACTAATTGATTATTTAGATAACTAATTTAATAATTGTTATCTGGACTATGCCCAGACTTCAAAGGATTGGATCTGGCACACTTCTAAGAATCTGATGTGTGTGTCCTTTATCTCATCATTACCGTATTTTCCGGACTATAAGTGGCACCTTTTTTTCCCCCATAGTTTTGGCCGGGGTGCGACTTATACTTATATTTATACTTATATACTTATACTTTAGAGCGACTTATATGTGATATTATTTTCACACTTGCAACCTTATTTCATACTCCAGTGCAACTTATATATGTTTTTTTCTTCTCTATTATGCATTTTTTGGCGACTTATACTCCAGTGCGACTTATAGTCCGGAAAATACGGTATACAATGACTTTTACAAGGTATCAAAACTGTGTCCAATCTTTGCCTCTTTTTGCCGCTGCAGGTTATGAGTGACAGGTTAGTTGGACCCTGGGCGTCTCTGGGCTAGCAGTCTGCAGGAGGGACCGGGGGGCGGGCCTGGGCACGGCGGCCCCCGCTCGGTGCTACGTGGTCGGGCTGGTTTTTCCCTACGTTGCCTTCTCTGTACGGCGTAATGAATGGCTTCCTCCTGGTCTGTGGCTATAGGCCCAGCTTAAAGAGTATACTTACCAAGGCCCAGAATACACAGCCCAGTCATCCAGCCGTTGTGCCGGAGCGTTTTGGACACTCCCAGCCACCATCCACCTGCTACGGACCGCTCGCTCACACACGCGCTCAAAATACTTTGCCTCATCAACAATAGGAGGCACTCTTTTAGAAATATGTGTGGAGATTGTTACCACATAGAAAGCATCATTCTCTTCAGTAAAATATTTGGGGGGGAGGGTGTGTGTGCCATGTGTAAACAAACGTATTGATGAGGCTATTGCTGGTTTTGTTTTCCCGGCTCGAGCAGAACAAACATGATAAAACGTAAAATAAAACAGGCAGAAACGTAGATTTCAAATCAAACTTAAGTAGAAATATACACACATAAATGATCCCACCGCTCAGTCAAAGCCTTGTCCTGCACAGGCGTGGAAATGTTGCACTGGATGTAAATTTAGTATGTTTCCTTCAAATGTTATGAATGCATTCTGTTGTTATATATCACACGGCTCTACTAAAGTCAAATATATAGAAACGTAGTAAAAACGTGGCTTTAGCGACATACTTTGCTCCTCAGAGGTAAGTGTAGTTTATGGAGCGGAGTTAAAAACACATCTGACAAACCTCCCAGCGCACGGATCCATTCACTCCATGTTAAAAGTATAATTTAGCTGCGCGAGTTGCTTCTCCCCGGGTCGTCTGTCACTCCTCTGGTCAGAGCTAAGTGCTATAGCGCTCTGAGGTTTGGGAGATGTCATTGCCTCGGGGCTATCCTGTCTGCAGCGCTGTGCAATCCTCGCTGGCTGCCGCACAGTTGGCAACGCGCTTTCACTTCTTATTTAGTAAACAGCGCCGACACGAGAACAGTTCAGACCCGCCGCCGTTTCCGACTCGGTTTGAACAAGAGAGAAGGCCGTGGTGGACGCGTGAAAGAGTCAGCAGATAGAAACAAATCAGACTGATAAAAAAAGACTGATCCATATTTTATTTATTCAATTGCAACTGTTTAAATTGCTTATAAAATGTTTTGAAATACATGAAAAATCACTGTCCTTACTGGGAACGGGCTTGCCCCCCCACAGATCTGACCTGCAACTTAGCCTGGGGCCGTCTCCATGGAAATAAATAAGTTAAATACCTCTGACAACTTTGACCGTATGGATCTTATTCATAAATACCGTATTTTCCGGACTATAAGTCGCACCCGAATATAAGTCGCACCAGCCAAAAAATGCATAATAGAGAAGAAAAAAACATGTATAAGTCGCACTGGAGAATGAAATGCGTTTGCAAGTGTGAAAATAACTAATAATATCACATATAAGTCGCTCCGGAGTGTAAGTATATAAGTATAAATATAAGTATAAGTCGCACACCGGCCAAAACTGGAAAAAAAGGTGCCACTTATAGTCCGGAAGATACGGTAGTTTGGTTTAATGGGGTTACAGTGCTCATGTCAATTTTACAAACTTTTATAGAAATAAGCATATTGTGCGGGCCCGGTGGTGGAGTGGTTAAGGCGGCAGCACATATGCCAGGCTCCACGGGCAGTCGGCCGGCTCTGACAGGTCACTGCATGTCCTCCCTTCTCTCTCATCCCCGTTCCACGCTCAGCTGTCCTGTCTTATAAAGCCTACTCGCCAAAAAAAGAAAAGAGCGTATTTGTTTGTTGTGTTAGGTTCTGCGCTCGGCCCCGATGGAAAACCCCGTAAGGAAAGAACTACGGCGAAAGAGGGATTCACGGAAGAGTGACCCGAGCTGAAGTAGCACCGCTGGGCTGTGCAAAGAGCCAACAGTGAAACATCTCCAGTCTGTAGCTTAGGAGACACCAGGAGCTTTTCAAAGAACTTAGGAATCCAACTTATATTAGCTAGATACCGTATTTTCCGGACTATAAGTTGCACCGGAGTATAAGTCGCCACCAGCCAAAAAATGCATAATAGAGAACAAAAAAACATATTTAAGTTGCACTGGAGTATGAAATGCGGTTGCAAGTGTGAAAATAACAAACAATATCACATATAAGTCGCTCCGGAGCATAAGTATATAAGTATAAATATATGTATGAGTCGCAGCCCGGCCAAAACTATGAAAAACGTATAGTCCGTAAAATACGGTAATTCAAATTTAATTCATCACCGGCCTAATGCCTTTATAAATATATACTTTTTGCAGTTATCATCATATTTTATGTTTAATAGTCATCTAACTATACTCCTATATAGCTGTCAATCAATTCCTTACGTACTGCTAACACTGGTTTCTCTCTACGATTTTTGTTTCGTAAAAGCAGCCTTCTCTTGGTGCTTTCAGACTAAAACTTGTAGGCATCGAGTCATGCTACATCATTTTCTAAAACACATTTATAACGGGAAACAAGAGGGGGACTAATAAGCTAGGTAAAAAAATGTCTGGAGGACATGGGAGACTTGTTTTGTAACTTGTCCATGTTTGTCTTGAAGCTCTCGACCTGATTCAACCTCGACACAAACGTCTCATGAGTAGAAACACACTGAGGCTTTGAGGATTTCCTGAAGCCTCCGCTGCCCACACAATCAGCATAGAAAATATATAACGTGCTTAGTCTCGTTTAAAACCAGGCTTCTCTGTGGCCCAAACATCGCCCACCGCAAACTCTAAACATATAGACAAGTGGCACGGCGTTCTCCCATTCTCAGCCCGTCCGCTTCCCCGACGTGCATGTTTCTGCTCATGAAAGGAAAGTGGGTCATCGAGAGGAAATCCACAGTCGCTGAAACAACAAGCCCCTATCTGAACCCACGAACGTTCAGCTTGAGGGCACTGTGATGTCGAGTCCAAGGTTACTACTCCACCCATCGCCGCGCTGCCTTTGAATTGGGCCTGTTTGTGGGCCGAGAGGGACACTTTTAGACACCACATGAGTCACCGCCTGGCACCCAAACTATGCCTTTAATGTGCACTATCTAGATCACTACAAGTTGTCCTTTGAAAGTCCAGTAACGCCTGTTCAAATACGTATGCACCTATTATGTTTTATGTTGGATTTCTTTGCCCAGGCGGCGTTGGGCATCATTTCTGTCATTTCACACGTGCTCGGGCCGGGCATCAGGCGTGAGTCGGGGCGTTTGAATAATGTCGGGCTGGAAACGAGTTAGTCTCGGGTCTAATTCTGTCGGCGTGTCGTTCCTAGTTTGATTACAGCACTACCAGGACCAGAGTTTGAACTTGATGGTATACATTTTTAAAAGTTTGGAGATTCAGGCTGTTAAGGTTTTTTTATTTTTTCAAATAAAATGTGGTTTGGAGCAGATGAATGTTTTGTGTTTTATGTTGGATTTCTTTGCCCAGGCGGCGTTGGGCATCATTTCTGTCATTTCACACGTGCTCGGGCCGGGCATCAGGCGTGAGTCGGGGCGTTTGAATAATGTCGGGCTGGAAACGAGTTAGTCTCGGGTCTAATTCTGTCGGCGTGTCGTTCCTAGTTTGATTACAGCACTACCAGGACCAGAGTTTGAACTTGATGGTATACATTTTTAAAAGTTTGGAGATTCAGGCTGTTAAGGTTTTTTTATTTTTTCAAATAAAATGTGGTTTGGAGCAGATGAATGTTTTGTTAAAGGGCAGGCATTATAAGTTTGTTTATGTCAGTAAATCAATACTCGATGCTTGTTAAAAAGAAAAATCTAATCAAATAAAAAATCTAGATCCATCAATATGTGGTAATAATATTATAATTTTTTTGCCATACCGGCTAACCCTACCACACTGCTTTGGAGACCTCAACAAAGGTTGTCGTAATGCTTGGTTTTATAAAATATGTTTTTCTTTGTTTTTTCAGGTGCTGTTTCTGCTGCGTTCCTTCCAGTCCGACTCGCACAGGCCCCTCCCATCTGCAAACGGCATTAGCACGGCGCTCCACCGGTGTTTGTGGATCGCTTCACGGTAACTTTGAATTTATGTCCAATTAAATTATACTGTAAAAAAAGTTGTTATACTGTATTTTCCGGACTATAAGTCGCACTGGAGTATAAGTCGCACCAGCCAAAAATACATAATAGAGAAGAAAAAAACATATAAGTCGCACTGGAGTATGAAATGCGGTTGCAAGTGTAAAAATAACAAATAATATCACATATAAGTCGCTCGGAGTATAAGTATATAAGTATAAATATAAGAATAAGTCGCACCCCGGCCAAAACTATGAAAAAGGTGCGACTTATAGTCCGGAAAATACGGTATCTACTTTTTAATGACTGAAAAATGTTGCTACCAGCTTTGACATTTTATTTGACACCTTTGAACCACGTTATAACTTTTCTCCCTCGTCTAAAACATTTCTGGAGTTACGTTTAGCTTCATCCATGTTTGTGTCCTTAATCCTGTTTTAAAACTCCTCTTTCCTGAGCCTCAGAAAAATGTGGTTTCCAATTTCCCAAAAATATGACGTCATGCGTAGAGCTCCAAAGGTTTTCCTGCCCTGTTTTTAAGTCGATAAATCGTCAAAAGACTCAGTATTTCTGCCGTCAAATTGTGTGCATTACATGTATGTGCTTGTTTTTTTTAATTTTTGTATTGCTGTTAGATGTTTTAACACCAAAAACAATGATAATAAGATGAGGGAAAACCTGACTCACAGAAAATAACGTGTGCTTCTTGTATGCATCGTTTTTTTCTCATGTTTAAAGGCCAATAATGAAAATAATGCATAATGTGTCCTTTAAGGGTTAATTATTAGACACCATTAGTGGAAAACAAATACCTGTCTCCAAAACTATGTACCCTGCGTTACATAATAAGTGACCGTAAATTAACCGTGGATTGGCAATCTAATAAGATGGTCGGATAGTGGGCTTCTGTGCCACATTCTTGTAGATAACTTTGTCAAACCAGCTTCAAGAGTCGGTCCGAGCGCAGCCGTCCGTCCATCAGCGCACGTGTCCTTCTCGTCAGTAACTCAAGCCCCCCGCACACGCAGATAAGTGGAAGAATACGGCCCCTTGTAACGCCCGCCCGGACCCTCCTTGGCCACGTCCGCTCCACGTCCCGCGCTGGGCTCCCGTTTCAAAGCAGACCGCCCGCCGTCCCATCTGCCAGGCCCCCGCACACTGGCCCATGCCCCTCCCGCGCCTCTCACCCCCGCGACCAGGGCCTGGAGATCGGGCACAGATTAGCACGCGGCCCCCCGCTGCTGGTGGGAGGTCAGATTCGGTGCCTAAGCAGATAACGCCGTCCGCTCGATCGCACTGATGAGCTTTCATTAACGTGACGAGGCGGATTCCTGCCCGGCCGACCGCGTCTGCAGCCGCCCCGTTTGATCACTGACCACGACGTCCCGAGATCTAAGGCGGGTCAAAGGGAGAGAGTAGAGCCGGGGGGTTCTCAATATATGGTCTTAGCACTGCTGGTTGTGCTTGCATAGTCACAATGATGAGGAGCTTGGATTTAGATTGTGTTATTCCAAAAAAACTGTTCACTAAGCGGAAAATCAAGGTTATTGGTCCTTCAGTCCGCACGCTATTGTTGTCACAGCTGCCATGGGGCTGACCGACATAAAAGTGGCAGCCGATCTGCTCTAATCACTCACTCGAACACAGTTGCCACACACCTCGTTTCGATTTTTGCTGTTGGCGTTTGAATTGAGGTTTGTCCGTGTGATTCATTGACTACTCGGCTATAAACAATAACCATAGTCATATTTTGATGATCATAATCACTATCTGGACTCAAAAATCATATGAATCATATGAAAAGGCCTTTTATAACAAGGACATTGACATTACTCAAACAAAAGGCCAAAAAAATAAAAAAAATCATCGTTTAAAAAGAAAAAATCTCCATCTAGAACCCTTCAGTCAAAATACTTTAATCTTTATCTGGTTAAAAAAAATATTTAAAAGCACTCGATGTACAATAGAAATGATCGTTGGACAAGTGGAGAAATCAAAAACATAATCGCTGACTGGAACAACTAAAATACTCGTCAGTTGCAGTTACTTAGTCCTAGATTATTCCACTTTTTGGACCTGGTACTTTTATATTTTCTCTTTTGTAAAGTGTTTAAAATGTCAGTCCAAACACCTGCACATTCATCCAGGGCCAGTACGGACGCATTGTTTCCTCCGTGTTGAGCCGCTTCACTTCAGTGTCGAGTCATTTTTGGACCTTTCGTGCGTCTCGCCATAATCTGAAGAAGAGTGTGAGAGTTAACACCTGCGTCCCGCCAAAGCAGCGGCTTTTATGGAGCAACAGGTGAATTTTCGTGACTTAGTCGTGTACGTAGTGTTTATTATTCGGATTTACACCTATTTTCTGGAGTACAGCTGCAGTGTCCTGACAAGGATACTCTTAATCTAGGTTTACGTTTAAAGTTACATTGCAGCTTGATGTAGATATGTACAGGTATTTAGTTATACAGACAATACGTTAGTTAATGTATTCATGTGTTATAACAGCTTGGAATTAAGCCAAACGAACATTAATTTAAATATCCTTAATGGAGCACTTTCTGGAATACCTCATAATAACAACCATAACCAATAACCCTCATGTGTTTTATCACAGTTATTATAATGGATAATGTTTGCACGCAGGTCTGAAATGATGAAGTATTTCCTCTTTTGTAAATTAATTTATCTGCAGAAAACATTACTACAGGGCTGAAACAAGTTAATCGATTAATTGCAACTACTGTATTTTCCGTAGTATAAGTCGCACCGGCCAAAAAATGCATAATAGAGAAGAAAAAAACATATTTAATAATATGAAAGGCAGTTGCAAGTGTGAGCACTTTCTGGAATAACAAATAATATCACATAAGTCGCTCCGGAGTATAAGTATAAGTCGCACTCTAAACTATGAAAAAAGGTGTGACGTATTGTCCGGTAATTGATTATTGAGTGAACCGCCTTCTTAATTTAGTCATCAAATCTAATACAGACTCTAAAACATGTCATGTGTTGAGACAGGATGTTTTACTACTCCGAGAAACACATCATTGCATCAGAACGACACAAAACATGAACGTTAGTGTTTATGATGATTAATGTTGAATAATGTATATATTTATATTTACTCGTACTGAATGTCCTCAAACTGCATCTCTGTAACTGGATCAGATTCAGTGAACATCTCAAGCCTGAAGACTCCCCCTTGAGGGACACTAAAGTTTATCTTATCTTTTCTGCTTTGATCACAGACTCCTTCGACATTATCACACAAACTAAGCCTTTTCCTCAGCGTTGTAGAACATTTCAAAATACAAAATAGGCCGTCTAATGCGTCCAAACCTCCAGCCGCACCGCAACGTCTCAGCAGCGTGTGTGGCGAGTGTCGAGTTTATGCGCGCGCTCAATCAAGGGTGCGACCGCAGATCCGCCAGAAGCCGCAAGAGGGAACAAGGCGGGCAGTGTGCAGGGCTGACGTCACCTTTTCATCACTGCCATATTAACAACACACACACGCACGCACACACACACACACACACACACACACAGCGCTACACCGCTGCAGATTGGATGCGGAGTACAATCAAACAGAGCTCGATGTTGTTGTCCGACTGTCCTCGTCCGTTGTGGCCGATGACTGATGTTTAATTCTAGCTGTAGTTTAATTCATGCTGTAGTGAAGCTCACAAATTCACTAAAAAGATAAAAACACTTACAATATTTACAATTGACATTACAAAATCGATTAAAAAAGACAAGTCCATCCCTTATATTCTGTAACTCTGAGAGATTGACTGTTTTTGAAAGGAATATCCAGAAATGTCAAACCTTATCATTATTTGTTTTTACTTATTACTATATATTGTACTTAATACTACATATTTTCAATTTACGCAACCTTTGAGGGTCAAAAACGGCGCTATTGTCAAATAAATAATTTCACCTCAGTTTATTTACGCTGAAAGAAAAGACTTAGAACTTTCTGGCATGTTCATTTGATGTGGATAAGCCCAGTAATTAGAGATATTAACCATAAACCAGGTCGACAGATCTGCATAATCAGTCTATAATGTTACTACTACTGAAAACCGTTGTAGTTGTACGTATTCTGCATGTTCTGAACACGTGACTGAAGTGGGACGGGGGAAGAGGGCTGGCAGCGGGACCCTGTGGTTGAAGGGGGAGAAAGTCGGGTTGACGTGAACTAATGATGTCATATTATGAGGTCATAATCCAAAGCCATGTAAGGGAGATTCTGTTACATTCACGATTTCAGAACAAAAGTCACCTCACGTTTTGGACTTTCATTCTTCTGCCGTATAAGAGTTTAAAAGATGCAGCACGATTAGCCAAGTTATGTTTTACATTTCAAAACCGAACAACCTCACGAACCAAAGAAGTAACTCTAAATCACTATTAAAGTACATACTTCTGCTTTAATTAGTATCGTTAATATCGTCCTTTCATTGCGTGCACACTTTTATTCTATGTGCGTTTAATTGTGTTTTAAGAGATGCCACGACAAGGGAGATTAAATGCATTTTATTTTACTTGTGAATGTGCTTTCAGAAATACAACATCATCAGTACATTACATTATGTTACACTATTTGTTTTTATTCTTACATGTTGTATTTATGGAACCAGGTCCATTGAGGACACATAGATGCCTGACCTGACCGCACTATAAGACCATAGTGTAGCCTATAGTATAAAATATGACGCTGTAAACATGGTCAATATAATAATTGCATGGCTCTCTGGCTGATTAAACTTGCATGTGAATTATTGGTACTTACACGGTTTTGGCTTAAAGTCTTAAAGCAGTAACAGTATTAGTATAAAGTGTTGTAATGAGGATCTGCACAGACCGTCCTCTGTTCAGACTCCTCTGACACAGCTGTGGGCGCCTCATGTGATCAGGCCTTACTCTCCGCTTCAAAGCGCCTCCACAGACTCACAGCGGCGCTCCAAAGCTCACAGCGTCCCGCTCACACAGCGCTGCGCACACAACGCTGCGCACACAACGTCCCGCTCACACAGCGCTGCGCACACAACGCTGCGCACACAACGTCCCGCACACACAGCGCTGCGCACACAACGCTGTGCACACAATGTCCCGCACACACAGCGCTGCGCACACAACGCTGTGCACACAATGTCCCGCACACACAGCGCACACAACGTTGCGCACACAACATCCTGCACAAACAGCGCTACACACACAACGCTGCGCACACAATGTCTCGCTCATAACGCTGCACATAACGCTGCACATAACGCTGCACATAACGCTGCACATAACGCTGCACACGCAACGCTCTGCACACAACGCCGCGAACACAACGCTCCGCACACAACGCTCTGCACACAACGCTGCACACAACACTGCACACACAACGCTCCACACACAACGCTGCACACACAACGCTGCACACACAACGCTGCACACACAACGCTCCGCACACAACACTGCGCACACAACGTCCCGCTGTTGTAGCGTTTGAACAGAAGGGGTCCCAGCATTGACCCTTGGGGCACTCCACAGGTCAGGGGCATGTGGTCTGAGACACCAAGTTCAACAAAGTACTTCCTGTCTTCCAGATAGGACCTTAACCAGTTTAGGGCAGTGCCAGTGATGCTCATCCAGTCCTCTAGTCTCTGTAAGAGGATCCCATGATCGACAGTGTCAAAAGCAGCACTCAGATCTAACAGAATTAAGACTGAGGCTTTGCCCGTGTCAGTGTTCAGGCGGATGTCATTTGTCACCTTGACAAGAGCAAGGTGCTGTGATGAGGTCTAAAACCTGACTGAAAAACAGAAAAACATCAAATGAGTTGTTAAGAGGAAGTCAGCACCTTCTTCCTCTGCCCTCACAGATTCTTCACTTCCTTTTCACACACACACACACACAAAGCGGCGTATGTGTGAACCACTGCTCGGCTGATGGTGATAAGAGTTTAGCAGACAATGTGCCGATGTGTGCGCGGACAAAAACAACTGTGCGTGTGTGTTCTTCTTCTCTGAGGCACAACACACAGTGGCTGCTCATTCAAGAAGCATTCATCACAAAAACTGTCGCCAAAAGGTGCAATTTTGGGCCATAGATAAACAATGGCAACACATGAGTCCTCGTACATGTTTGACAAAGTAGCACAGGAACTTAACGCGTTAGTTTTGCAGCGCAGATACGACGTAAAGTAGTTTACGAGATACAGACATAATAATATAACATAATATGTCTGTGGGGCTTTTTTATAGTTGAATAAGTGTTAAATGTATGAATGTTATGTTATGTATCAATCCACTCACTCGTTGCGATTGAAAAGCTGCAACAAAAAATATAGACGGACCTTAAAGTAAAAGCGTGGCACTGACTTTAATCTTAAAATAAACTGCTCTCTTAAATCTTGGTTGTTTACAGCAGAGGAGACAGCGCCGTGGTGATCAGGAGAGACCAAAACACGTCATAGAGATCATATGAGCGTTTGTATCAGATTTGTGTCTTATATGTCTTGATTACTGGCTGGAGGCTTTTCCGATATCTCACAAATCAAAAAGCCCCTCTTTCAATAGAATTATAACCCGGATTTGATACAACTTCACAGTTATTTTATCAAGTTTATTTGTTTTATTTTGGTGTGCCACCTTCTGCCGTGGAGATGTTTCTGCTTTACCTGGACTTTTCCGTAGTATTAAACGTTTCTATTCTGCATTTGTACAATTACAGGTGATTTTAGAGCTAGAAAAAAAGCGCTTTCTTACTGTGAGCGCCCTTGCCTTTCCATAGATCGCACCTGTAACTTGGCCATACTGTGGAACCTTACAAAATAAGAGCGTATTTGTTTGTCCAAAACGTGTTGCGACGCACAGTTCAAGGACAGCGGGAATCAAAAATCAAGATAAATAACTAATAAAAACAACTAAAATCCAACACAAAACTGTAGAGTAAAAACACAAGGCTACAACACAATAGCATCTCCATGGACACAGGCAGAAAAGTTACACAGTGAACCTTTAAAACGCTATGTCAATGTATGTGTCGTCTGCTCTCTTTGTTTCCAGGGAGAACAGCTGTCTCGTAACCAGGGGAGCGTTTCTGGACGTCTTGGTCAGTCTCTGTGGGCCAAAGATCAGCGTTTTGGAAAGTGAGTCCTGTGTTTTGTGTGGTTTTTTATATACTTGTGTGGAAAACGCCAACCACTCCGGCTGTGCCAAGGTATTTATGCGGTGACCTGGCGCGACCCCTGTGCCGGTATTATTTACATTGTCTATCTTCATGTCTGCAAACGCCCTGTTCTTGGTCGTGAATAGCTTCGAAATGGGTTTGTACCATTGTCCCGGTCTTACAAACGAGGAGCTGCACAATATTGAGCTTTTCAGACTCAATGTTGATGTTGTGGAAAAGGTTCAAGAGCAATTTTGACACCTTGATAATCAATCGTTGTTGGGGTTTTTTGACAATGGAATGTAATTTTCAACACAAAATTATAATAGTGTCTTCAATATTACCGTTGTGTCTTATGCTAGTTCCATTAAAACCATATTAAGCTATTCAAGAAAGGTCCTAAATGATCCTTTTTATGTGATTACAGTCCCAACAATTCAAGGCTGCGCAATATATATCGCAACATAATCGATATTGCAATATTGGCTATAACATAATAGTCAATATTGTAATGATTTGAATATACTGCATTAAATGTACAGTTTTTTTCCTTAATCAGTCAGAGTTTGACTAATGCATTAATTCACCAGCATATTTATTTTAATGTACCTGAAATTGTGTGACATACTATGGTAACATTTCACACTAATATTGGCATAATCAATATTGCAACTATTTAAATATATTGCAATAAATGTATTAAATAAATGTTTAAAACGGTAAAAAAAAAGTTGATTTTATTCAAAGTTTTCCTTAATCAGTCTAGAGTTTGACTAAAACATTAATTCATCTGCATATTTCTATTAATGCACCCGAATATAGTCAAATATCACACTAATATTGCAAAACTTAACGGCCACATCTCAATCATTTCCAATATTTTGACCCCTAGAATCGATTAGTATGCGAATATCGATACTTTTGGCGACCAGAGGCAGAATTAACTACAGTATTACTTTGTATTTTCATTTTGCGTGGCACGATATCACCCCTGATCACATGTCGTCGCTCTGAGCCCACCTTTTATCCCCCTGTGTCTCCGGCCTGAGACAAAGCCCACAGTCCTTCATTGTCTCGTCTTCTCTCTCCCGCCCGACACAGCTCCTCCACACCAACTGTCTCTCCCCCATTTGCTCTGAATGCGACTGTGACTCCGAGGCGCACACACCGTTTGTCCTCCTCCTCGCCGTTTGTCCTCCTCCTCGCCGTTTGCCCACCTCCTCGCTGTTTGTCCACCTCCTCGCCGTTTATCCACCTCCTCGCCGTTTGCCCACCTCCTCGCCGTTTATCCACCTCCTCGCCATTTGCCCACCTCCTCGCCGTTTGTCCTCCTCCTCGCCGGTTGTCCACCTCCTCGCCGGTTGCCCACCCCCTCGCCGGTTGCCCACCTCCTCGCCGTTTGCCCACCTCCTCGCCGTTTGCCCACCTCCTCGTCATTTGCCCACCTCCTCGTCATTTGCCCAACTCCTCGCCTCCCTTTCCCCCCCGACTGTTGACGGACGCCTCGGACGCTTCACCGGAGGAATGCGAAACCGTAGGATATGTTTGACAGATGGTGGGATCGCGCCCGTGACCCACTTTATGGCGCAGAGGAGGAGAAGAAAGGGCCCAAAGGTAGAAGAGAGGAGGAGGAGGAGGAGGAGGAGGAGGAGGAGGAGGAGGAGGAGCTCGGGCCATGTGCCGAACATATGCCGGTCTCGACGGTGGAAATACCGAGGATTTCTCAAAACAAAGCAGCCCCCTTACATAATTAAACAAGCCACGCTTCTTTTAACTCACACACCTCAGCTTTCTTTAACACTCGGGTTCACACACGGCGCTGCGATCGTGGAAAAAAAAAAACACCACACGCGAAATACTGTCGTTTCACACTTGTCATGTCTTGTTTTAGGCGACAGAAACACTTGTGACCTGCTGATAGCGTTAGCGTTTCAATTCGATTAAAGATGATACATTTTTGCCTCGCGCTTTTTTTCCCAACCGTTTTGTCACAAGGTTTGAGCTGTCGAACTCGCTAAACGTATTCGTATCTCTCTCGTGGTTAGATTTGCAGATTCTGTTGTAAGTTTACGTTTTAAACGCGTCCAGGAGAATGGACAAAAAGGCCGTAATAAGCTTATGAGGTGACAAACTAATAAAATAATCAGATTTATAGGTCTAAACTGCAGGGTTAGCCGTTTTTAATGTAGAATATGATAAGGAATTGTGATTTCTTTTGCTATTGTAGATACTAGACACTCATTCTGTTAAGTATTTTACTGTTCTATTATATGTGCTTCCTGCTGTCCAGTTACCCCACGTTGCTGATTGGCTAATATTGGCCAAAGTCCCTCCTTTTCCTGGTTATTTACTGTCTTGACTTTTCTTCTTGACTTTAACACAAATGTTTTCACTACAGCTGCAGAGCCATTCCTGAACCAGGACTAAAAATGGAAAACGTTTATGTCGGGAAAATGACGTAATTCCAACGCCAAATCAAGAAGCAAACCAAGCACATTTTAAAGCAAAGCATCTTTTTTCAAGTAGCTCTGCACAATATATTGCAATCGAATCGTAATTGCAATTTTTCTGGCCCACAAATGAGAAAATACCCTGTCTTTTTATGGGAAGATGGTTAAGACTGAAGATTACATTTTACAGACTTTACAAACTATGAATGCCTGAGATTCTTGTGTTTTTGCACTTTAACATTTCATATTTCGGGCTTTCTCTCTCATATTAATGCTCACGGACGTGTTAAATATGAGCACTGAGGATTTAATCTTCATTTTAAGACGTATAAATTCCAAATGCAAGCACAATACTTAAAATTGCAATTAGTTTTCCTCTCACAATCGTACATCCCGTTTGTCAACACAACATTTTTGATAAAACATATTTAAAGTTACGTATGACAGGTTTTTACGATTTTCCAATTTTGACTTTATTTGGTGTATTTATACCTGTTGTACATTAAAAAATTATAGTTTTACGCCAATCGAGCAGATATTTGTGGAGAAACCGTTGAAAAATCAGTAGAAAACGACAGGAAGTGACATCACACTTGGTACATGACTCATCCCAGTTAAAGTTTATGCATAATTTACACAAAAAAACAACTTTTTTGACTCTCTAAACATTAATTCAACAAAATAAAGGCGCTCTCATATTCTTATTCGTCCACTATAAAAGAAAAAATTTGCCGGGTAATTTGCTCGTGTGATGTCATCGATTACAAACAGTAATGTGCTATTCTGAGATAAAATTTCTATAATTTTTTTGCAAAATTCAAAATGTATGTATCTTAACTGCATTTTAGTTCAACTTGTCGTCCGACCTGTAGGGGGGACACTTTAAACCTCATCCCTCGCGCTCATCTTTGCCCAAACGTCACAAATCGCAGACGCATTTAACAGACACGGACCCGTAATAACTGGAGAATAGCTAGAACGCTCTCTTTTTTTTTTACGTTTTCTGAGAAAGCCGGGCAGATCAAAGCCGCCGGGCCCTTGTGAAGTAAACGAGTTAAATAGTGGCAAACGGCGTCCACTAATTAAAATCTGTGAAGTGGAGGTTTGACATGATAACCTCCCGTTTCACTGGCCGCCGGTTCACGCGGGTCTGATCCAGTAAAGGCGGCTCAGAGCGTCTGTTTCTCCATCAAAGGCATGTGGACTATAAAACTGGCCCTCATGGATGCCGTTTTATCTTTTTACTTTTCTGTACCGACGTCTCTGCAGCGTTTTCAGGTTTAGCTTTTGGATGAAGCTGAGAAGATGGACTGATTTGTTTGGACTGTTAGAGTTAACCCTGGTGTCCACTGCGTCATATTTTTTTGCCTTAAAATATGTTTTCATGTCACTCAAAAATAGCATGGAGAATTTTGAATGTAACACGGCAACACATTCACATTCTCTCTGTTGGTCTGAGTGAATATCAGGCAAAAGATGCTGCAAAATCGACCGGTTTATTACTCGCGAGCAATAAAATGGGAATAATTGAGTTGGGAATTGTTATAATGAAAATAAAAGTGTAAAAAGGAGATTAAGGAAGTCAAGATTATTAGGTTAATCCATCCCGTTTTTTCCGGACTATAAATTGCACCTTTTTTCATCGTTTTGCCCGGGTTGCAACCTTTATACTTATATTTATACTCCGGAGCGACTTATATGTGATATTATTTGTTATTTTCACACTCCAGTGCGACTTATATATGTTTTTTTCTTCTCTATTATGCTTTTGGCTGGTGCGACTTATAGTCCGGTGCAACTTATAGTCCGGAAAATACGGTAATCGTAATTATTTAGGTCACAATATATTCGTAAAGACAAAAAAAGGTAATTGTGACTTTTTTTGTAGACATTTCTATTTTATTGAATTTATAGAAAAGTGACACTTTTTTAAAACTAAATTAGTTCTTTTTTTGGTTGAATTAGAATTAATTTGACAATTCTAGAAGCAAAACTAAGTCCGTTCTGCTCAGCATTTCCTCACAAAAGTAAAACTAAATGTAAAGGGCTTTTTTATCTTGCCGTTTATGTCAAATTGATCATTCAGAAAGTTTGTGTTCATAAAGCACGTCACATATTCAGACGCACTTACGTGTTAAGGAAAAAAGAAGTAAAGAAAATGTATGATTTTATTGTTGTTTTTGTCATGATGTTAATAATGATGAATAATCGTTAAATCGTAATGTTTATCCTCACATTAACTGTTACACTGAAATGTTAGCTCGTGACATCCCGACTTACAAGGAGGAGCATAAACAAGTTGTTTACTGATTTTGTTGTGCTTGAAAACATCCTCTGTTGTGATTTCAGGCTTTCAATAACAGAATTAGACTCTGTAACTCACGGGATTGTTACTTGTGCGTGACAGCTCGGTGAGCCGGGTTCCTCTAAATACAGACGATCGCACTGAAATTAAGATGCATGTGTCATAAATATTCACTGACTACGACAGCAGACAGCCTTTGATTTGACTGGGATTTCCATTACAGTCATTAATTATGCAATATTTCATCTGAACTATGCGTCAAGTATGTGGCCGTGCCAGTCTGCGTCGCTTCCTCGTGTCACAGTGAGTTTCTCCCAAATCTCCAGCCATGGCCATGTGACATTAACTCAAAAGTGAATCAATTGTCAATTTTGTCCTTGTTCTTCTTGTACCGTATTTTCCGGACTATAAGTAGCACCTTTTTTTAATAGTTTTGCCCGGGGTGCGACTTATGCTTATATTTACTGTCAATGAATGGTCTATTTTTCATCATTTTTCATATATAAAGCGCCCTGGACTATAAGGCGCATTAAGCGAAACAAAACAGTCAGATAAGTCAGTCGGTTGAACTTAAGTAATGCAGTATGCGCGGAAAGTGGCCATCTTTTCTCCGTAATCTTTTGGCAGTTGCTGTAAAATATCAATTAATGCATATATACAACGCATTGGATTATATGGCACACTGTTGTTTTTTAAGAAAATAAAAGGCTTTTAAGTGCACCTCATAGTCTGGAATATACTGTATATACTTATACTCCGGAGCGACTTATATGTGATATTGTTTGTTATTTTCACACTTGCAACCGCATTTCATACTCCAGTGCGACTTATATATGTTTTTTTCTTCTCTATTATGCATTTTTTGGCTGGTGCGACTTATACTCCAGTGTGACTTATAGTCCGAAAAATACTGTCTGTGCCCCCCTAAAGCCTCTAACTCAGGCATGTCCAAACTAGGGCCCGGGGGCCAAATGTGGCCCTCAGTCCAATTTTTTTTGGCCCTCCAGCTTCCTGCTATGTCGGCCCAAACAACAAAAAGTAGTACATTTTATTGTGAAATTGGGAAAATTCAGGCATATTGATGTTATACCAACCTAATATTAATGTTCCAGGTCTAATTAAAGGTGTGGAGGCTCATCGCAATTACGTGAAATGCAAAATTTCTAATGATTCACTTGTTAATTCAACAAATTCGACATTGTCAAGTTGTTTGTGGCCCTCTGCCCCGTTTAAGTTTCAAAATGCGGCCCTTGGTGAAAAAGGTTTGGACACTCCTGCTCTAACTAGTCTTTAGTTGAAGAACACTTAGAATAACAAAGGAGCAACATGTTCCAGTTAAAACATGTTTTGAAGGTTTTGACTTAAACCGGTTCAAAATGCCCCGATGTTGAGGGAAATCGAGTGGAAAAGTCTTGCGCTTAATGCAGATGTGACGTTGGTGTCATACAAGAACTTTCTCCGTAGAACACATAAAGATTTACCAGATCTCTCGGGCTTTTATTGCCGCATGTGTAAAACCATATGGTGTAAAAGTGGCTAGCGCTGCCTAAGCTGCGGCCAATCTTTTTAGAGCCATTGTATTATTATCCATAAACCGTAACCACTTTTAGCACAAGTGAACAGACAAGGCGGTGGCTCGTTAATATCAGAGGACAGACGTTTAGCCTAATGAGAGGGAGGTGCTCTGGGGGGGCTTGTCCCGCACACAAACCCTCCGTCTGGGGCGTGTTGTTCACAGTTTGGATAATGACGCTGATGTGAAATCCAGCTGCGAGAGCGAGAACGAGGCAGAGATGAAGCAAGTGAGCGCACGTGCGGCGGCGTCTAGACCTTTGACGCAGCAAACTGTCTGCGAGGTTTCACTGCTCCGCTCTGGTTTAACGCGCGGGTCGAGCGTGAGGCGCAGGCAGGTGGGAAAGTGACTGGATTATTGCCATAGTTGGAGCCAAAGACACGGAGGTGCAGGTTTCTTTCATTTGCCTGGCAGACTTTTAACTTGAGTTGTTTTGTTAATACATTCCATTAAGTTAAGTTTTAAGGGACATATTTCAACAATTTCCCTCTTTTTAACGATCTCTCGAGGTTTCCAAAGATGTAACTAGAACAATACACAAACTATAACTGCAACTGATTATCAAATACACAAAAAACAAAAAAGTATTTTCCGGAGTATAAGTCGCACCAGCCAAAAAATGCATAATAGAGAAGAAAAAAACATATTAGTTGCACTGGAGTAAGAAATGCGGTTGCAAGTGTGAAAATAACTAATAATATCACATATAAGTCTCTCTGTAGTATAAGTATATAAGTATAAATATAAGTATAAGTCGCACGCCGGCCAAACTATGGAAAAAGGTGCAACTTATAGTCCGGAAAATACGGTAGTGGTTACTATGGCGCGATGATCAGAGGGTTTTTCCAGATATCGCATCCAGCCGATATTAAAAATGTTGCATTGATAGTTTTTCTGCCTCAGTCTGTGTCTCCAATGCATCAGATCTGTCTTTTTGAAGAGACGAATGACTAAAAACAGACATAGAAACAACAATATGACTGTACGTTTACACAGTCATGCAACAAATACATAATATCTCATATAAATACAAAGCGTAAAGTTAATTTGTGAACTTATACTATGACTTATACAATGACTTTGGTAACGTCATGTACGCATATGGTTGTTGAGTGAAGATTACATCCATTATATACGTCCTAATTGACCAATTGGCATCGCAGTCGCACGATATGTCACGGACCCTTACAGTCACCATCTGTATGTCTTTCCCCGCTCTCTCCGAAAGGCTGGGGATGTTTAACCTCGACCCGACATCATTACGACGAAACCGTATCTTTAAACGGAGCTGGATCAGGACCGACCGCTCCGCAAAACATCCCATTACGGACTATTAGAGACAGTTTCGCCGAGAGTCGTCCGGGCTTATGTTGAAGACCGAACACGTCCACCTTTTAACCTGGAAAACCGCCTCCAGATGCGGCGTGTGGACGAGCCTCTGACTTTGCGCCGGCGTGAAATTGTCCTGTCGTCTGAGATCACTCGCCACGTGGTTGAAATGACTCGAGAGAAACCGGGAAGCGTTATTTAATCCACGGGCAACGGTGTCTAGGAGTTGCACGATGCCGTAGTTTGGTGCCTCGTACAAATGTGATCGCGGCGTGTCACATTTTTGAGTTTGAATTTTGAAGGTAATATTGAAATTGCTCGTCGCGAGTTCGAGTTCAGAGTGCTGCGTGTCTTTCCCCGGTCTCATTCCCACGTCACGCCGCATCGTCCTGTCAAATAAAGCCGAAAAATCCTTAAAAAAATAAAGAAATTACTCTTTTTGTCAAGTCAAAAGCAGGATAATAACAGTAAACCCTTTTGTAAATACATAATGTTAAGAAAAACTATAAATTGCAATAAATAAATGGCACAGTGAAACATTTTAGTACTTATTTAGTATCTATAACGAGTCATATGTTAATTATTCAACAATCCACAGCATAAATCTTATTGTGAAATAACAAAACGTTTCCCACTTGAAGAAAGTGCAGACATGATGTATACTGAGCTCCAAAAAATACGATTCCAGCTTTAATGTGTTGAACAATAAGTTGATACAGTACTTATCGTGACTTATTTTTTAACTTATTTTCCAACCATTGTTTGGATCTTATTGCTCCCGATGTAACGCAGCAAATATCAAAGCATTTCTCAGTCTCTCTTTATGACATATTGAAACTGAAATATTTACACAAGTTACATTTATTATTAGTTTTCCAAATTTACTTATGAAGTGTCAAACCTCTTGTAGAAGTCAAGTATTTTCATTCCAAGTTAAAAGTGCGTATGACAGGTTTTTCCGATTTTCAAATTTTGACTTTATTTGGTGTGTTTATCCCTGTAGTACTTATAACTTATAATTTTACACCGCTCGAGCAGGTATTTGTGGAGAAAACGTTGAAAAATCTGTAGAAAATGACAGTAAGTGACATCACACCAGGGACACTTTTTTGACTCTCTAAACATAATTCAACAAATATTTTCTCATATTTTTCTATGTCATTTAAAAACAATTGTCACATTAGATGAGTTTTGCCCAGTGTTTGCTGGGTAATTTCCTAGTGCAATGTCATCAATTACAAACAGAAAGTGAATTTATAAACCTTAAAAATGAGCTTTTCTGTGATAAAAGTTTCATAATTTTAAACAAAACTCAAAATATATTAATCTTAACTGCCTTTTAGTTCTGTCAGAGGCACTTTCACCCAGTGCACCGCTGCAGCTGACCCAAGTGTGTCCAAAGTTCACGGTATAGTTGGAATCTTGGAGTCCCCACCTGAAGCCCCCCTCTTGTCACGTGTCTCTCGAGGTTTATTTGAACCAGGTGCTGCGGTTCCTTTTCACTTTAAATATTTGATGCGTTTGAAACCAGACAGTTTCTCCTCTGTCTGTCCGGCGCAGATGACCCCCAGATGAATCGCATCGCTTTACGAACCGTGGACGAAGACCGCGCGCCGTCTGAGCCGCTCTGTCAAACTGTCAGACGTGTCACTTCTCTGGAATGATAATAGTGCCGAGTTCACAGAGCTACATTCATCTTTAGAGTCAAACAGAAGGGGAAAGTGCTGTACGTTTCACTGCGTTACTGTACTCGGACAAAGCGTTTTCGGTCGTCATGGTACATTTTTCTTTTAGGTTTAGAAGTTATTGCTTTTTTCATAGTTTGGCTGGGGTGCAACTTATACTCCAGTGCGACTTATATGTGATATTATTTGTTATTTTCACACTGACAACCACAAGAGGGCGCTCTAGGCTCTAAGCGACGCAGAAGAAGAATCTGCACTTCCTCTATCTCTGGAGTTTGTGGAGTTGTTTAGAAGTGACACAGAGGAAGAAGAATTCAATGGATTTAGTGATTTGGGGTAAAACTGATGCTTTGGTAAACTTGTTAGCATGTTCTTTATGCTATAGTTATCTGAATAACTGTTCATATGTTACGTTAACATACCAGACACTTACCACAGTTCTGTCTGTGCCTCATGTAGCTGAAGGTGTTAGCGTTAGCATACGTCATGTAGCTGAAGGTGTTAGCGTTAGCATACGTACACCTATTCAGTGTTGTCCCCCAAAAAATGCAACTTATACTCCGGTGCGACTTAGTCCGGAAAATATGGTATTCAAGTGATCAAAGTTAAGGGTGAGCCATAATAACAAAAATGAATATCTCTAATTTATACATTTCTTTGCATCATCTTTTATGACGATATTCAGATGATATTTTCATGCTGCGTCAGGAATATGGTCAAATCTGCCTGTAAATTTTCCTTCCTGCTGCTCTCAGACTTTTTAACAAACACTGTTAGTACTGAACACTCGCAATACTGACTTAACCATGTGCAATTCCGTCATATGTGCAATTACTGTCGTGATTCATGCAATGGTATTTATGAATTTATATTTTTATCTTTATTATTTTTCCCCTCCATCCCTTGTTGGGAAATGGGAGGTTTTGTCTATGGGAGTTTTTGTTTATAGGAGATCTTCTACTGAGAGTGTTTTTCAGACTTCCTATAAGTGATCTGTTCTTCTGTATCTACCTCTGTATCTACCTGCGTTGCATCAATGAAATTTCCCCATGTGGGACAATAAAGGAATATCTTATCTTATCTTAAATGTCTTAATCGATCTAAATGGCCCATCAAATTAACCAGAAATATCACTTTATAGCCTTTTTTTGGGAGGATTACACTTGACCTTTATGTTCAGTTTATTTGGAATCGCCCCGTTTTGCCTCCTCTTTAATAGTTGTATTCATACTGGATGTGGTCATTTTGCAGAGCTACAATAACAGTTGAAAACATCTCCCACTTCTCATCCAAATGAATGAGAAACCAATAGCAACACGCGACAAACGATCTCAACCTCTGACTTTTTGAACATCTCGTGCAGTATATTGTGCAGTGTGCAGCTCGTTGTCCACATTATTTGCGCTCGTAACAGTCTTTTATCATGAGGAATCAAATGTTGTACCAGTTTTTGTCAACGTTTTTGCCATACGGCAATTAAAGCTGAATCACGATCTCCTTCCTGTGACAAAATAACATATCGTGAGTCACAAATTTTCTCTTTCGTGCAAATCTATTCTCAAATAAAGATTGTTTCTCCTTTTAATTCGGACACTGCAAGACTCTGGGTTAGGGTTAGTGACAGTTGGATTTAACCAATTACAATGAAGCGTGAAGTATAAGAAGAAGCAGGAGTTTCAAGGCAATATAAAGATAATACATGAATCGTGATCATTCTCCAAGAAAATTCAAATACTTTGAAGTTGTGCCGCATACTTGCCTTTGTAAATTTGTTTAAAAACACACTTCATGCAATTGCGGCCCATTAGAATTACCGTATTTTCCACACTATAAGGCGCACTTAAAAGCCTTTAATTTTATCAAAAAACTACAGTGGTCCTTATAATCCAGTGCAACATATAGTGCGGAAAATACGGTAATTCTAATTACCGGCAGCGATTCCATGAAGTGTGTGTTTTGGTTTTTTTTAGTAAAAGTGCTGCCGGTAAAAGACACTCCATTGATTGAATACTTTCCCCCGTCATCTTTCACTACGAAGCTTTGCCTGTTTGTTTTGTCTCATAAAGAACGTTCATTTCGGTCCTTAAACATTTCTTAAAGCCACTTTCTTTTCTCCCGTGTCAGTCTCTCATTCGACACCTTCCCAAATCCACTGTAATGTTGTTTTTGCCATCACGAGTCAACAGCGTTTAGCTAACAAAGACGCACGCCACTTTCCTGCACACACAGCCCGCTAAAAACCTAATCCTCGTTTTTTTTTTTTCAGTTTTTTTAATCCGCGCGAGTGAACTGCTGCGCGTCTGATCTGTTGCACATGTCGCACACCTGTGTTTATTGCCCGAATAATCCGAGGGCGCGCTCTCATCCCGCCGACCGCCGCCGCCGATCTCATTTAGAGCGTTTTTTAATGTAGTCTGGGGGTTCTGCGCACGAGAGCGTTCGCGCTAAACGCAGCGGAGGTTTAAATAAACACAGGTGTGGGCCACAATGGCTGTTTGTGAACGTAGGAACGCTGTTGACGGGAATGTTGTTTACGCTGGTACGGGCCGGATCGACTGCTCTCCTTGATATGAATATGTTTACATCAGCTCTCTTTTCCGATTTGGGTTTCAGAGCTGGTGAAACGTCTCGAGTGTGACAATGGCCACTCGCTTAACGGGCTTTTTTAAATGCCTGCACAGAGAGTTTGTTCGTTCATTGGAATTTTCAGTCCCACCTGACGATTTCTGAGTTGTATGACCTGGTTCAAAGTTCACCCGCTTCATTAATGCTCAACTTTATTCTAGCAAGGGAATACAAAATGTGAATGTACCTTCTAGCAATGTGGAAAAGGGTTTGTTTGTGTGAAAGAGGAACAAGTTAGGTTCAAATACGTCTTCCTTTCGCGGTTAGAAAAGCGGGTAATTTAAAGAAACAACGTCCACAACTCTTACTTCTTTTACCCTTAAAATGTTCATCTAAGTATGAGACAAAACCATGTTCAGAAGAATTACCTACTTTTCAAATCATCAGAGGAAGTAGTAAGTATTTAAATCAACTGTAATTCACTAGTTTGATAAGACATTCCTGTTTTTGTATTTAAGTAAATGTACCTCTATTTAAACCCGGGGTGTCCAAACTGTGGCCCGGGGACCAAATTTGGCCCTCAGACCAATTTTTGTTGGTCTGAGGGCCAAAATGTGCTCCTCTGTGAACGTTGGACACCCCTGATTTAAACAACAGGAATGAAGAATCGAGACCCAACCTTATGTCAACTACAAGTTCTTAGTACTTCAAAGGATTATTGCCTTTAATCACACCATAAATTATAAAAACTGCAACATTATAAACATACTGTACAAATCCAGTGGTTCTTCCAGGTTTAGCATTGGTCTTTCTTGTGGTCGACCTTATTTTTAATTGGCCTCTACATTATTTTATGCTTTGTTGTCCACCGGGCCAAATTGATAGTTGAAGCAAGTTCTGAAAGTTAATGATGTCTTATTACACTTGTCCATTGATGTCTTTGTTATTTTGTGGTTTCTGAGGACTTGTAACCATGGCGACGGTCTGTAAAACCAACCGGTGGCACCATTTAATACAACGATGTAGAAACGCAGGTTAAATACGTGGTCTGGGGGGGGAAAGCTTGAACCGTTGGGCTCTTAGTCATGCATTTTTTTGCCGTTTTATTACGCTCGCCCGGTCGCTTTTCGCCCGCACGACCGTCACATCGCTTTGGCGTGTACTCTTTACTCCAGCCATAACACGGCGTCTTCGAAGAAAAGCCGCGCAGAAGACGTAAACATTTTTTCACACAGCGTGGGGTTGTTCGCGTCCGGCGCACCGTGACGGGCAGCCGTTTTGAGTTTGACACGCTCCCATTCTCCTGCGCGGGACGGCCCCCTCATCACGGTGTCATTACCGCGCCCCTGCCCCCAATTATAACCATTATGCCATGCTTGCCTGGCCCGCGGACCCCCCTTTGAGGATCGGGTTGCGCAGTAACTCGGCCCGTCGCCTGAGGAATGCAGGGCTTCCCGCTCTTTTGTCGAGTCCGGGGCCAGATTCTGCTGCGCCGAGTTTCATAAGACCCTCAGAGTAAAGTGTGTGCGCGTGTGTGTGTGTGTGTGTGTGTGTGTGTGTGTGTGTGTGTGTGTAAAAGTGTGTGTGCATGTTGTACAAGCTGGATCTGTCTTCTGCAGTGTTGTAGTGAAGAGGAGGGAATATTTCACGTCAAGTATTAAGAGTTTTAAATGTGCAAGTACCAACAGGACAGAATCTGGAGAAAAAAATAACTTAACAAGAACTATTTCCTGACTAAACTTAGAAGTACTAACATTTAGCACTAACATTTCAATACTATATAATAGGCTGGGTACACTGTTCCGATTTTCAATACCACAATAATGACAATAAAACAACACAAAATATCAGTACTTAAGCGTTTTGAATGTACAAGCATCAACAGGACAAATCAGGTGGAAAAAAAAAAACTTAACAAGAACTATTTCGTGATATTAGTACAAACATTTAGCACAAACATTTTGAAGAATAAACTTGATACTCTATACCGATTTCAATACCACAGCAATGGTAATACTAAATAACAGTACTTTCTTTGTGATACAGTGTGGTTCTAGTTCTGATGATGCTCAAGAGCATAAAACTATTCAAAAAAGGTCCCATTCTGTCACGTTTTGTATCGTCTGATACTTTTGAGTCCATTTGAGTATCGAGGTTCAATACTAGTTTCGGTATCGATTATTGTCTGATTTTGATACTTTTGACTTCCGCACTTGGAAAAATCAAAACCGGGACTACGCCAGGGCTATTCAGAATCAGAATGCCTTTATTGGCTTTCACAGACGACAATGACATTTTAATACATTCGTTCATAAAAGGGCAAATAAATAGATGAAAAAAACAGTATAAATATATGTCAACAACTGAAAATCTAAGTAAAAACATGACAAGTCTAAACCAGGTTAAAACCGACACAAGATGACATAATTCAGATATTTAACTCTCACAAAACTTGTTACAAATGTATTGCTTCTAATTGACATCTTTCACTTATTAATTAGTTATTATTTCCTGAACAATGAACGTATTAGATGATTAAGCTGTGTTGCAGTGCATGTTACTTTTGGCTAAACCAGGGCGAGATTCCCTTTGTTAAAGTTTAATGTTATGATTATTACGAGACGAGACTTTTAAATGTATTGTGATTATTGTCGCCATGAAGAAGAAGAAGAAAACGCCCCTGCTTCATTCATATGGACTTATTACTGCTGCAATTAAATATTACTTTAGGAGTCGACTTATCAACCAATTATTGCTATTGTGCATTGAATTTTTTTAAGACATTGACACATTAACAACCAAATAAAGGTCTAAATGTGGTGATTGAAGGTGTATTATTGATAAAAAAAAACAGTAAATGTTCACTCCTTTTTGACATTTGTATTGTTTTTGAGTCTGTATAGCCCAGATAACAAAAACAAAATATGATTATAATTATTTTCTACAGTCGACTAGTCACAATTAATCGCTGTCATGCTTAAATACTTTAATATAACTATCTTTGTTAAACCTTGATTCATGATTTCTTTGGCTGAGAGACCAATTTATCAGTTTGTATAGTTTAAATCCTACAGCAACATCTATTCACTTCAGTTTTATTTAGTTTCAGTTGCATTAAATATTTGCATTAAACGTGTAAATATAAAATCACTTAAACCTGGCTCCTCTATCTGACTCTTCTGTGTATTCTTCAGACACCGAGGTTACAGCGTTACGACAGGAAGCGCTCGCCGTCCTCTTGGTGTCAGAGCTGCTCGTCCCGGGGCCCCCGCCTGCGGTTCCTGCTCCGGGCACGACGCAGTACCTCCTCAGCCTGTCCCGAGTGGCCCTCAGTGCCAGTGTGGAGCACCCAGAGCTTTGGGACACCCAGCGTGCGCCCCAGTTACTGCAGCATCTACTGAAGTGCCCCTGTTACGAGGTGGGTCAATGATTCAAAGGGTTGTTGTTTTGCATTAAAGACTTTTGACTTATGGAATATTTATGTCATGCTTATAATAACTTCTTTATTAACCTGGTACGTATTTGCATTGATATATTTGGTGAGAAAATGAAAATTACATGATTGGAAGTTTGAAGAAGTCTGTTTATTTTAATATTGGACACATTAACTTGAGAAATTAATTTACCGTATTTCCTGGACTATAAGTCGCACCAGCCAAAAAATGCATAATAGAGAAGAAAAAAACATATATTAGTCGCACTGGAGTATGAAATGCGGTTGCAAGTGTGAAAATAACAAATAATATCACATATAAGTCACTCCGGAGTATAAGCATATAAGTATAAATATAAGTATAAGTCGCACCTCGGCCAAAACTATGAACTTATAGTCCGGAAAATACGCTATTTTTCATTTATTTCAAAGAATGATAATATTTCAGTCATCAAAAGAAGATAAAGGGGTTGAGTAATTACAGGTGAGGTCAAATAATGGACACTGAAAGAAATATAGAATCATGATTAAAATGTAATAATTTTGTTGTTGTAATTAGATTTTTGTTTTTATTTCTTACTGTGCCAAACTAATGAAATGCGAATTAAAGGTCACTAATAAACATAAATATACTTGGCTCACAAGCAGTTTAATTCTGCTTTAAAACAGAAAAGCAGTTTACATGACTAAAAAGTCTGAAGTTTACATATTTTTTCCTCATTTTGAAAACCCTCCGTATCAGATGTTTTATGGAACAAGACAAACGTTTGATCTTTCCACCTGTTGCATCAATTTTCTTCAACTGGTTCAAAGCAAAAAGATCTGACAAAGACGGAAACATTATCGAATAAAATAATGTCAAAAGTCTGAAACTTGAAAGTTTGTTTCTTTGTGCGTTCCTCTTTCTCACCCTTTTCTCACTCTTTTCTCACCTTTTTCTCACCCTTTTCTCACCCTATTCTCGTCCTTTTCTCTCTCTTTTCTCACCTTTTTCTCACCCTTTTCTCACCCTATTCTTGTCCTTTTCCCGTCCTTTTCTCACTCTTTTCTCGTCCTTTTCTCACTCTTTTCTCGTCCTTTTCTCACTCTTTTCTCATCCTTTTCTCGCACTTTTCTCAGCCTATTCTCGTCCTTTTCTCGCCCCTTTCTCGCCCCTTTCTCGCCCTTTTCTCACCCTTTTCTCACCCATTTCTTGCCCTTTTCTCACCCTTTTCTTGCCCTTTTCTCACCCCTTTCTCACCCTTTTCTCGCCCTCTTCAGGTGCGAGCGCTGGCCCTGGACACGCTCCTGAAGCGGCTCCGGCGGGGGGGCGTGGCCGGCGGCGCACAGTGGCTGCAGCAGACCACCCTGAGTCACCTGACGGGCCGGGTCCTCCACGAGACACACCCCCATTGTCTGTCCAAGGTGGGACCACACACACACTGCGCCCCTCCAGGCTTCTGTTTGTGCGCTTGCTTTACAGAGAGCACTCGCCTTGTCCCTTACGCGGTAACGTCCCGTCACCAAATACACCGCCGCTCGTTTATTTACGAGTATTTATTTACTCGTTTATTTACTGTTCTTTGTGAACCGCTGCGTTTGGCGTATTCAAATATTTTCTGTTTGTTTATTTGGCAAAGAAGCGATGAGGCAAAGCGGTCGTTTACGTGTACGTTTCACCCGATTTCTTCTCTTAAGATACAAGATTTTCGAGGTTTCGGAGTCGTTTACATCCAGCCACTTTGTGTTGATGCCAGGGCCACACTTTATTATCAAGTAAAACAAAGGCCATAGCAACAGTCGTAAAAACATTGTGTGAATGGGCCAAGATCAAGTCCAAACTCGAGGAGGAACGACCTTTTGTATCGAGAAGGAGAGAAGAATTTAAAGGAGCACGCTTTCTCTCACCTGCTCGTCTCTATGGTGAATGTTCAACAGTATGGCACGAAACATACCGTATTTTCCGGAGTATAAGTCTCACCAGCCAAAAAATGCACAATAGAGAAGAAAAAAACATATATAAGTTGCACTGGAGTATGAAATGCGTTTGCACATGTGAAAATAACAAATAATATCACATATAAGTCGCTCCCGAATATAAGTATAAATATAAGTATATGTCGCACCCCGGCCAAAACTATGAAAAAAGGTGCGACTTATAGTCCGGAAAATACAGTACGTGGGGTTGTATTTAGCTTAATTCACACGCCTTTTGACAAGTTCCTTTGACTCAAGTTTTCCAGATTCGTGACGTTCTTTGGTGCTGTTTTTAAGTCCATAATAATTGTCGGACTTGTTATGAGCGTTTCTATCAAATCACGTACATTACAACTACATTCTTGCGTCAGCGTGTCAGGAGCGAGCTGGTCGTCGTCTTTCTCTCCCCTGTAATTCCCCCTGTTGCCAGTAGATGGAGTGCTAGCACCACATTTTGACGAGGAAATGCCTGACTGCGGTTTTCAGTGCATACATTATAGAAAACAGTGAATGCCAGATCAAGAGCGTGTTTAAAGGACAGAAGCGGTACAAATAATGAATATGTCCTTTAATTTATTATCAGACATCTTATAATCAACATTAACACAATATTGAAAATGTGAAATGTGCTTACAAATGTTTAAGTCCCTAAATGCAGCTAATGTGAGAATTTCTAAGCCCTTTTTATATTTTGTGTATTAGAATCAAGATTTAACGTGTCACTTTTTTCTCCGTCAACACCTAAACGTTCTCCTTTATTAAACGCTAGCCAGTAGCTGCATGTTTGTGCGACCGTCATTTTGGATGTGAATCTCAAAAACGCTTCTGTTAAAAGTGGCGAGCTCGCCCGTTTACCCACTTCATTAGCTCCACATTTACAAACGCGCTCGTATCTGTTTTCCTTGTTTCCGCGGACCACTAAGTGACGAAAAGCCTCGGCGTTGCAGAGACTCGCGTGAGAGCGTAATCGGGGCTGAAGGGGCAACGCCAAACTGACTGGCACCGGGCTGGTTCCCTCACTCTGTAAAAGTCACACACGAGAGCGCTGGACGACGGGCGCGCTAACGAGTTCTGGAGGGGAATTAGCCCTCAGGACATCCTGGGTTTGGACACGCGTTTGAGCAGAAGAAAGTAGAAAACAAAAAGGGTAAACAAAGCTGTACCGTATGCTAATGATGTTATACAGGATTATTATGAGTTTTTACAATGGAAAAGTTCAGTCTTTTGCTGAATGAAGGCATCTAAATCAGGATAAACTAAACATCAAAACACAATTAAGAAGTATTGAGTTTTTAAGATATCGTTTTAAAGCTGATTACTCGTGAGCTTTGAATATTAGATGCGCTAATCGGTACTGAAGAGGAACGACCATTTACGGGCATCTACTTTTGAAACTTCCCATAATAGAATAAATAAATACGGCTAAAAATAGTAACCGAGTCCAAATCAGAGCTAAACAAAGGCTGTTCCAGTGCAAAAACGAGACTAAACTATCAAAAATAACAAATCTAGGATAGTTTTTTGGAGATGTTGCAGATGCAGGCAGCACACAGCGGTATCATTTAGTACGTTTAATCAAATCTGGCTCAGCTCCTTTAAAAGTGGTAGTATTTTTGTGTTGGGACTTCACTTAGCCACCGGTGCGACTCTCTTTACAGGACAGTCAGTTAAAATCCCCCCCGTTAAACGAAAGCGTCCCAGTTGCACCAGAACCGGGACAGGAGGACAGTTGCCATAGTTCAGCCCGGACGGCACCAAAGCATTCTGGGAAAGCAGCAGCGGGTCCAACAAGTGACACTGGCGTTCATCTGAACCGTATGTCGCATTTATTCAACTGCAAAGACGTCCAAGCAAGGCAGTGTCATTCATCTCCATGGAGACGAGCAGGTGGCAGAACCCTCACTGCAAAAGTTACACAGTGCACTTTTACATATCTGGCTTTGTATCATATTTACTTTGTCTCAGAATATCTTATTTTTTTTAATTCTGGTTGTCACATTTATTGCACCTACCGTATTTTCCGCACTATAAGGCTCAATAAATGGTCTATTTTCGATCATTTTTTAAGCGAAACAAAACGTGTACAACAAAAAATCGCTTCGAGGTCAGTAAGCATGACAGAATTAATCCATATATAAGGCGCACTGGATTATAGTCGTTTTTTTAGAAAATTAATGGCTTTTAAGTGTGCCTTATAGTGCAGAAAATACGGTATGTCTGAGAACCGTTTTCCATCTCTCACTAGAACCCATGAATAAACTACGACTTTTGTATTTGATGGAATTAGAACCACAAAAAAACAACTTTAGATTGCGGGTATAGAGAGAGTATTTGCAAACATCACAAATTATACTGTGTTCCAAGTGATTTTAATAAACTATAAATGATCTAGAACATGAAACGCATATCTGTTTATGTACAAAAATGATTGAAAAGCAGAATTATACATCTTTGCAGAACAGCAACGTGGCTTTATTAGCATTAGCATTATCTTTAAATGATCTTCACGCTTACATCATGGCCAAATGTGTATCCTGCACTAAATTATATTGATAAATCTTGAATATTGACGAATTGCTCGGCTCTAGCATCATTTATTCCTCTAACGAATGCTTTTATTTTAACCCCGTCATTGCTGTAAATACCACAGTCTCAGCAGAACCCGTCGTCCAATGAGCTGGAGACGTTTACATTTGTTTTGTTTGTATGGTGTGTGTAGGGTGTTTGTATGGTGTGTGTGTGTACGTTGTGGGTGGGCGTCAGGTTTATTTTACTCTTGTACGCGCCCACGCCTGACTGGCTGTGTTTTCCTGCATGTGTGAGTCTGTGGGCAGGGCCAGTGTGTCGCGGGACGGCGGCTCATTAAAACACCTTGTAAAAAGTGGAGAGTCAGCAGAGACCGGCTGACTCTCCACTTTTTCTCATGGATCTTTTGTTCGAAGTTTTAGCCCCGGTTTTGACCCAGTTAAAGCTCGTTTTTGCTCTGGCGTCGTCCCCGTTTTATCGCGACGCAGACTTGGATCTGTCCTCGTTTTGGACGTGGTATTTCCGAGGGTTTGTCCTGGTTAAATCATCAGAATCGGAAAAGTTTTATTGCCATCGCCAATGAACGGAATTCACAAACATAGGAACAACAAGAACAATGATAAAACAACATATATAAAGTCAGAAAGAAAAACAATTTAAATCTGCTACAGGATAAAATAAGGTTACTATGTACACACAAGTTACAGTTAAATGTACAAATCTCTGTTTAATCCTACTTTGTTCTGGTTTAGGACGGGTGATTATTATTTTTTTTATATAGAATTGAGTTTACTTTGCTGACAAGAGACGGGAGAAAATGCAACACAGAACAAACGCACTACAAACTACACAAAAACACAGGTTAATTCCCAGTTAGTCCTGGTTTAGTCCTGGCTTAGTCCTGGCTTGGTCCTGGTTTCCTGGTTTAGTCCTGGTTTGGTCCTGGTTTAGTCCTGGCTTAGTCCTGGCTTGGTCCTGGTTTCCTTGTTTAGTCCTGGTTTGGTCCTGGTTTGGTCCTGGTTTGGTCCTGGTTTGGTCCTGGTTTAGTCCTGGCTTAGTCCTGGCTTAGTCCTGGCTTAGTCCTGGTTTCCTGGTTTAGTCCTGGTTTGGTCCTGGTTTGGTCCTGGTTTAGTCCTGGTTTAGTCTGGATCTTCACGTAAATGTCTCAGTTCGTCCCGCTGCTTAAGTGTTATAAATCAGTTCTCTTTTAGTCCCGGTCTAGTCTTTGTTTAGACCCGGTTAAGGCCCATTCTAGTAAAAATACCCTACTTTGAAAGCCAAATATTTTCATAGGTGGCCCTTGGTGTAAAACGTTTGACAGAATTTACGGTATAGAAACGCTAACCGGGCAGTGACAAGACTTTGGCAGGGCGCCCTGAGTGATTGATGGAGAGCATTGTAAACGTGTCCCAGTTAAACAGCCAAAACGAGCGCCCGGGTTATTGGCGAAAGTGTGCACTTGTCTGCGGCTTTAATGGCCGCGCAACCCGACTTCAGTTTGGGTCGAAGCGAAACTAATGTGTGTGTGTGTTTTACTCTTTATATTTATTAGACAAATACTGCAGATGATATTAAACACAAGAATAGACAGCATTTTAAGTTTTGTCAACCTTTTGTTTTGAGCTGAGGTGTATTATTGCCCTTCTGGCGATACTATTTCTGCATTTCACCCATCCTCCTTTATCAGAGCCTACTTCTAAATGAAATTAAAACATGTGTAACCTTTATTGCCCTGATATAAGAGCTAGTGCTGGGCTAAAATCTCAATATATCGAGATACAGTGCTACATTTGGGGATAGCGTCGATATAATGGGCCAAGGTATCAGTATACCGTATTTTCCGGACTATAAGTCACACCGGAGTATAAGTCGCACCAGCTAAAAAATGCATAATAGAAAAAAACATATTTAAGTTGCACTGGAGTATGAAATAAGGTTGCAATAAGTGTGAAAATAACAAATAATATCACATGTAAGTCGCGCCGGAGTGTAAGTATGAATATAAGTATAAGTCGCACCCGGCCAAAACTATGAAAAAAGTCTGGAATACAGTATTTATCGAGTATTCTTTGGTGTACAGTATTTCACCTAATAAGTTTGTGACACTGCTACCATATTGTCGCTTGTATATCACTGTTTTGATGATTACAATGGGTGTATTTGCGTTAGGGTTAGAATACAGTGTATTTGATTATATATTGATCATAGCAAAAAACTGATATTGATATGGACCTGTTATGGGAGCGTGTGTTCATTTAGTACACAGTTTTAAGGAAGTATTTATTTGACAGAAAACGGTGTCAATGTTCAGAGAGCTTGGGCAGGATTACAACTTCTCCTGATTTTGAGGAAATCCTAGAAATCTTTTAAACGGCCTATAAAATACTTATTATACCGGCTTTAAGGGTATGGGGAGGGGGGTAAAGTGCCTACAGATACAACCAAATGTACAGAGAAAGCAGTGTGGCCCGTCGAGTACCTGCCCGAGTCTAACCGCTGATTATTGTATTGGGTTTAACAGGGTCACACTATCCACACACAGGGTACACTGGAGGGGCTTCACTTCTGCACCTCGTCTTTATACTGCTCAAATATACAGTCACGCACACACCGCCGTCTATGCCCCGTGTGGAGTCGCTCGCCCCGCGCCTCTCCCGTGCCCGTCCCATAAAGCCGGCCTTATTTTAAAGCTCTAATAACAGGTTGAGGCCTAGGAAGAAATAATAATCAGTGAGATGCGCAGGAATGTCAACACGAGTGCACGACTGGGTGTGTGTTTGAAAAGGAGGGCACGAAGCGACACTCTCTTTCCCCTGAAGTTCAGTGAGCTGCCAGTGTCGGAGCAGTGGTAACGGGACAGGAACAGGAGAGAGGAAGTGCAGTGATGAGATCCTGTAAGATGAGTGTCACACATGTGCATCAGCTCTGTGTTTCTGACCAAAGGCTATAATTCATTTAAAATGTTCAGGTGAGATTCATCTGTGCCTGTTGATGTACAAGGCCAATATTTACATCTGGAGACAATAGCCAAAGTTCTCTGGCTATTTATGGTAATTTTCCACCACTATTATATCTCAATGTGGAGTCATCTTGAAATAGAAACATTATTTTCAGATCCTGCAGTGGATAAAAACGTGTAGGACACACGTGTGTTTATAAAGGAAAACATTTGAATGTCTACTTTTTGAAATATATTTAATTAAAAGTAAAGAAATTAAAGTTTGCATCAGCCAAAGACAAACAAGCTATATATAGCAAACACAGACGTGTCCTCCGGTGAAGTATTACTTTTTAACATGTCAGTAATATCATATTTTTATATTGATACATTTCAGGGTGACTCTGCGTAAACCCCATGAGCTAAAGGTGTGACTCTAACATTGCTAGTATTGTGCGCAGATCCCACATTTAAGGTATTTTTTTGGAAATGTGCCTTTTGACCCTTCAAGGCCCTTGGTCATCAAGTCTGTGGTGACCGCTTCTCCGGATTTGCTTATTTGACCTGTTTTAGTTTGATGGGGACAGAATATTTACGGGAGACCAGACACGGGTCTTCCCCACCCGGCCCAGAATCAACCTGGGACTGTTTTGTCTCTGGGATATTATTTCATATACTTTTTGTCCTGAACTAAACTGAACAATAAGCAGCTCAGCCATAATACCTAATTCACTGTAGCATACCTCCCGGTGATTAAAAGGCTCTTCTGATGTGAACACGGACTGTAGCAGGACATACTGTGTCTGTGCGAGCCCTGGGCAGCTGTGTACCCGTGGTTTGGGGCGTGCGATGGGAGGATCCGACCGGTGTAAAAATACTCAAGCATTTGGCAGCTGTAGAGGGACACCAAAGCTCCACTGACAGACATGAGTTCAAATGTTCTGTGTATGTTCCATGTTCTGTCCGTGCCCAGGCCCTGGAGGTGCTGTGTGCCCTCTGCTCCACTGGGCCCATCCTGTGGTGGGACGGGAGCCGGCTCATGTCCCAGGATGAGGTCCACGGCCGCCTGCTGTCCCTCGCCCAGACCTCAGCACACAGGTCAGACACGAAAGCACCACATGAACAAATATGAGCTGACATCATCCTCAATGCGACAGTCACACAGCAGGACTCGGATACAGGATTCGAGGAACTCTACACCGTGTTTTATGTATTTATGCTGAAGTGCACCGTGAATACATTTTAGAAGGTCACAATACTATATTTCACAGTACATGTTCAGCTCTGCATATGTGGTCTATTGGTATATATAGCTTTTTTACAGTAGTCAAAAAGGTTAAAAACAAATTACTAACTTTAAAATGAAATCCAACACACTTCAGAACCTTGCGCATGACCACCCATTTTAGACTTTAAGGGTCATAAACTTAGACAAATGTGTAATAGTCTTGACTGAATTTACAATGATGTTTATTGTGTTTGTAAGTTGGTCTTCTCTGCACAGAAGCGTGTGTGTCTACAGAATGTGGACTACTTTCCCAGGCATCTGTGATCCATTGAGCGTCAAAAGTATCAAAACCCAACTATTAATCAATACTGAAACTCGATACTGATTGGAATAAGTATTGATACTGAGAAGGAGAAAAAATTGTGTCGGATTGGGCTGGATCTAACTCAGAACTAGAATAAGACCCCACGATAATATTAAAGACAGTCGTGTCGAAAATGACCTTTTATCGTCTTTTTATTATCATTGTGAACCTAATTTACCTCATTCTCTTTTCGCCTTGTTCTCCTCCATTGTTTTTCTTCAATCGTCTCCCACAACTGCCGATTTCACCATCGCAGAAGCTCCGAACGAAAGCCAACGCTCCTCTCTAGAGTATGCGTTCGTAGTAATCCAACTCCCACTTTTCTCACCTGAAAAGCACTCCCCGCTGCCCTCTGTGCACACCTGCAGTCCAAACATCCCCTCCTCTCCCCTCTCTCCTCCCGTGTGATGGACAGGGTGCACTGTCCGCCCCTCATTCAGAGCCACGGCCCGTGCAGCGGCGCACATCCCGGGTCAGTGGCTGCACCTGGGTCCGGCGGATCCTTTTCACACGCTGTTTCCGTCTGGGCTTTCCGTTCTGCCCCCGACACTCACTGACACGAGGACCGTTTTGCTGAACCGGTGTTGAAAAGAGGGTGAGGAAGTGTAATGCAAGAATATATGACCTCAACAGGAAAACCTAATACTTCATGATCACGTGTGAGGAGACGTTTAAAGTAAATGTTAAACTCGTCTGTTAGCGTGTGATTGAGATGACTTCATACAGTGTGTAAAATGTAGTGATCAGATTGTTCATGCCAAAGCTGTACTTACGGCTCAATTGTTTAGCCAGATTTGGGAATTGAACCCTCAACAGATTGATGCTGGGTAAACCACTCCAATAAGTTAACTTACAAACATTTCTTGTGCACGTTTTTTACTTTCCAAACCTTACACAAAGCTCTGTTATTCAGCCCCGCTTTATTACTGCTTTGGTAAATTGTGCATTATTTTATTATTAGCTGCACATCTTCCTCTTTTTTTTAAACTTGTTTTGTTCTTTAAAAAAAAAAAAAAAATCCTACAAAGTAAAAATAAAAAGTTCTCGATATATAAAAATTAGGACATTAATCTTAATTTCAATAACTTTGATTAGTTAACATGTATTTAATTGATTATTTTTCTTGTTTAAAGGTGTTTCTGACTTGTTACTTCTTATTTTAAACCAAAATTACTTGCCAATGTGACTTAAATGTATCTTTTTTCAAGCTGAATTCTCCTGTAACCAGTCAAAAATGTCATGAAGCCAGTGAAATACTTTACATCCCTAGACAAGATATTCACCTTACACAATATACCAAGATCCAAACCATTTCCGTTCAATTATCTAGTTATAATTGCCCTTACAACACCACTAGACCTACAAGATTAGACCGTAAACATCAGCCTTCTTTGTACTCTGAGATCTTACTAGAATACTCCATTTCCTTTGCTATTTACTATAAAACCAGAATGAATCCCCCTTTTAATCACCTGCTGACTCAACCCTCTCGTATTATGTGTATTGAATGGCATATTGAATAGTGAGACGCCTCTGAATCCACTAACCGACCTCATATTTATGCGTCCGCTCCTCTGACCCGCACACTGGCCCGACGCACACCTTTCCTGACGGGCGGCGACTCTACGGTTCTCACCCCGGGACAACGGCGATCAGGGTCGGGTTACAAAGACCTTCAGCCTCGTCCCGGCCGCAAATCTCTTCTCCTGGGATCCTCTTTCCCTTTCGGAGCGGCCCGAGGCTTGTGATTAGAGCCGGTTTTGGGACGGGATTGGGTTTCCCGCTGGCTGCGTTTGCCCGTCGAGCGTGATCGGATGTCATCGAAGGCTATTGTGAAAGGCCATGTCGTGGCGAGGCGCGGCACACGTCTTTTTTGTGGTTTGTAAGTCCATCCACGTCGGGTGTAGCAATCGTTCCCAATATTTTCCTGTTGTTCTCCAATGTGTGCAAATATAAATGAAAATGCCTTTTTACTCGCGTTTTTAAACTGAAATGTTCAATTATCACCAGTATTTGAGCTCGATTTTCGTGTTTTCGTGTCGTATTTTTGAACTTCTTTCCCTTACATGCCAATAAAGATGCTTAGGTTTGAATGTTACGGTATTTTCCGGACTATAATTTTATTGTTTTATTCTGTGTTTTGTGAAGCACTTTGTGACCTCTGTCTGTGAAAGGTGCTATATAAATAAAATTTACTTACTTACTTACTTACTTACTTACTTACTTACTTACTTACTTACTTTAAAGCCTTTACCGTATTTTCCGGACTATAAGTCACACCAGCCAAAAAATACATAATACTGAAGAAAAAAAACATATATAAGTTGCACTGGAGTATGAAATGCGGTTGCAAGTGTGAAAATAACAAATAATATCATATATAAGTCGCTCTGGAGTATAAGTATATAAGTATAAGCCGCACCCAGGCAAAACTATGTGCGACTTATTGTCCGGAAATTATGGTAATTTTGTCACATTTTGTTTCGCTTAATGCACCTTATATAAAAATGTTTTTATTGAAAATAGACCGTTAATTGACAGTGCGCCTTATAATCGAGTGTGCCTTATAGTGTGGATAATACGGTAATTTGTTGTAGGCTGTTTGAACACGAGATGCAAACACAAAACGGGTCACAGAGGGAAAACAAACAGGCAAAACAAGAGTAGAGAATATGGATTTGAATGACATAAAAGTAATAATTTACAAACATTTTAAACATCCAAATCTACTCTGAAGATGTTTTTTCTTTTCATTTCATGGTGTTTCTGTACGTTTCTGTTCGTAGCGTGGAGCTCCACTGCGCCGCCCTCACCCTCCTCTCGCTCCTTGTGGCTCAGCACGTGACCTCTGACCCTCAGGTAAACATTGGCGGTAAATGGAGCGCGTTTTAGGTTCCTTTGTTCACCGGGGACGACATTGCAGCTGACCTGAGCGTGAGCGGTCGTCCAACGGGAGCTCAGCTGTGCAAACTGGTTCAAGGGCGCTATTGTTTGAACGACAACTGGACAGTAACGCTTTTGTTATTACAGTTATATATTAACAGTTTTATATTAACTGTGTGTAGCCTGTTAGCTTAAGTAATGTGTGATTCCAACATTGTTTGCTTTGTTTCTTTATCATGTTTATCATTCAAATCAATCACATTTTATTTGTAGAGCACAATTGGTACAAAGTGCAATTCAAAGTGCTTTACCCCGTTAAAAACACATAAAAAACACAATACAGTTTAAGTCACAATAAATAAAAACATAAACTCACAACACATTATTTTGCGGTATTTTAAATATTAAAAAACAGATTAAAGTGTTTCAGTCATTATGAAATGTAAATTCAAAATGTGCACTGTGTAACTTTTCATAAGACACACTCTAACGTATCAAACAAAATTGTGATTTATTACATTGAATAACAGTGGTGGAGATGGATAAATGTGATACTTTACTTTTGCACAAATATCTAATTCACAGAGGCAAGAACTGTCCAGAAGCTTTACACAGAGCATCTTTATACACATAATTAAACACCATATATATGATCAGTTTCTAAGAAGAACGTTTGAATACTGCAAACTAGTAAATAAATAAAAACATAACAGACTACCGTATTTTCCGGACTATAAGTCGCACTGGAGTATAAGTCGCACCAGCCAAAAAATGCATAATAGAGAAGAAAAAAACATATATAAGTCGCACTGGAGTATGAAATGCAAGTGTGAAAATAACAAATGATTTCACATATAAGTCGCTCTGGAGTATAAGTGTATAAGTTTAAATATAAGTATAAGTCGCACCCCGGCCAAAACTATGAAAAAAGGTGCAACTTAAAGTCCGGAAAATACGGTAGGATCAGTTTCTAAGAAGAACGTTTGAATACTGCAAACTAGTAAATAAATAAAAACATAACATGAGTAAAATGCTTAGTGCAGAAGATTATATAAAGTATGTTGTGTGTAATAAACGAGTCGTACAGTGAATGTTAAAATGGCCTAAAAACGTCATTATAATAATAAAAACGTCATTATAATGCTGCAATTTGATCAGGACGGTGACGCGGCCTCTCGCTTCTCCGAATGGGCTACTCTGGTGTGCTCCTGCTGCAGCGAAGAGCAGCCCGCCGAGGTCAAGGTGATGGCGTCCAAAGTCCTGGTCCAGTCCACGGCGCCGGTCCTCACCAGCCCCTGTCTGCCTCTGGGTACGAGCCGAATGACACGGACTTCATCTACAGCGAACGCAGTGTTTTCAGCCTGGAAACTATCAACACTGTGGACTAATATCATATCAAAGTATCTGTGCTTCTGTTCCAGTCTTTCCATTTCCATCTTTGACATGGTTTACTCTATTTTCAGTTTAGTTTCTTCTTTCCTGTTGTTATTTTTATGTCTATTCCACTGGTAAATGTTGTGTTTTCTTATCACTTTCAATTTACCATATTTTCCGGACTATAAGTCGCACTGGAGTATAAGTCGTACCAGCCAAAAAATGCATAATAGAGAAGAAAAAAACATATATAAGTTGCACTGGAGTATGAAATGCAGTTGCAAGTGTGAAAATAAATAGTATCACATATAAGTCGCTCCGGAGTACAAGTATATAAGTATAAATATAAGTAATAAGTCGCACCCCGGCCAAAAATATGAAAAAAGGTGCAACTTATAGTCCGGAAAATACGGTATCAGGGCCTAACAATCTCTTTTCACTGACCTTTCATAATCCAAACAACGAATCCATTCATTGAATGAATTGCGAAATTAATCGAGTAACAAAATAACCTTTAGTTGCCGCCAACAATTGTACCTTTTATAGTGTCGAATTTGACATTTGACATTCGCCTGGTCGTGAATTTAACATTACAATTTTCATCTCGTTACATTTTTCTGTCATGCTCAGTAATGCATTTCTAATTTGATGTATTTTCCATTTACTTTTAATTGTATCTGTTAGAAAAAACGATAATCATAGGGGTTTGTTGTTCCCCTATGATTAAACAAAACCGTTTTAACTCATTGATTATAATATGCGCTCTTTATTCTAGGGTTGGACTCTACGGTTTCTTTGTGGAGGAGTCTGGTCGCGCTGCTGCAGGACGAAGACCAGGAAGTGCGAGACGCCGCCGCCGACTTCATCCGCTTTGTCCCGGCGTCGCTGCTCAGTCCAGGTACTTGTACTGCGTTTTTGTCCGAGTTGTGAATATAAACAAGAACGCGCCACAAAGACAGTGAAGCGTTATCATGAAACAGAGTAGATTTACTTACTTCAACCCTTTTCTTTAGGACGATTTATAACCAGCAGCTTTCTTTCAACAGGTACTTTAGTATTATCTATCCGGTATTTGCAGTTTTCCTTCCACCACTGGCTTTAGGTCTCTGTGAAGTTGCGTGTTTATCCATTTAGTGTGTAACTTTTCATCTGTACTTCAAACGGCAACTCAAAATCCTTGTTAAAAAAAGTGACTTACAGGTACTATCATAACGGAAGACACAATCGGTTTGTGTGATTTAGTACATGTAATGCTGTTCTAACTAGGGCTGGGTATTGCCAAGACTCTCGCGATACGATACATAGCTCGATACAGGGGTCACGATACTATACGTATCCCGATACGATACATATCTCGATACAAGGGTCACGATACTGTACGTATCCCGATACAGGGGTCACGATACGATACGTATCTCGATACAGGGATCACGATACTATACGTATCCCGATACAGGGGTCACGATACTATACGTATCCCGATACAGGTGTCACGATACAATGCTTATCCTGATACAGGTGTCACGATACTATACGTATCCCGATACAGGGGTCACGATACTATGCTTATCCCGATACAGGTGTCACAATACTATACGTATCCCGATACAGGGGTCACGATACGATAAGTATCTCGATACAGGGGTCACGATACTATACGTATCCCGATACAGGGGTCACAATACTATACATATCCCGATACAGGGGTCACGATACTATACGTATCCCGATACAGGGGTCACGATACTATACATATCCCGATATAGGGGTCACAATACTATACGTATCCCGATACAGGGGTCACGATACTATACGTATCCCGATGCAGGGGTCACAATACTATACGTATCCCGATACAGGGGTCACAATACGATACGTATCCCGATACAGGGTCACAATACTATACATATCCCGATACAGGGGTCACGATACTATACGTATCCCGATACAGGGGTCACGATACTATACGTATCCCGATACAGGGGTCACGATACTATACGTATCCCGATACAGGGGTCACGATACTATACGTATCCCGATACAGGGGTCACAATACTATACGTATCCCGATACAGGGGTCACGATACGATACGTATCCCGATACAGGGGTCACGATACTATACGTATCCCGATACGATACATATCTCGATACAGGGGTCACGATACGATACGTATCTCAATACATTTTTGAAAAAAGGGTCTTAAAAATGTACCAAATGGGTAATGTTTTTACTCTGGATAAGAAAATGTAGGAAATTTCATGTTTATCCACAAAGCACTTATTTATAAATCCATTCTGCTCTGATAACTTCATACATCCAACCAACTGATCCAAATAGAAACATAAGGAACACATTCTAGTAAAGTATTGCATGTTTCATGGTCTGAACAGCTGCAGCAGCATCTTCTGCACAGATCAGCTTCTGATCAGGTCCACAGCTCCTTCTCACCTCGACCGAGAGGAGCGCAGCACAAACAGCAGAAGTACTATTCCACCTCATTTAAAGCCTACTGGCCACAAAAATATATCTATATATCTATATAGATATATTTTATATTAAAAAAATATCATTACTATGACTCAGTATCGATACGCGACGATATATCGCTGTACCGATATTTTAAACACAACCCTAGTTCTAACCTTACTTTACCCATAGATGAGGCTTGACCTAGTTTTAGTGAGTCTGAAACTATCATTTTTACATACGTGCTGTTGTTGACATGGAAAACATTGTGTCCAAAACGACGCGATGGCCTGGACTCTCGGTGCTAAACATTTCGCCCTCAAACATTCGCGTACTGTATAATTTAACGTTAATCAAAATAGCTCCGTGTGGATCTACAGGGAAGGCAACGGCATAAACAGACGCTGCCTCCCGACCGCGGCGAACACGTGGTGGCGGTGGAAGGGGGCGGATGACATAATTTCGTGCTAAGAGTTGGGGAACATTCCTGGAACGAAGAGCGCTAATTTGAGTTTGGCCGACGGGACGCTGCAGTGAAAAGAGTGTGTTTATAAGAGCAAGTGTGTGGTTATGTGTCATTGTTTTGAGAATGAGTGAGGTTTGTTTTCTGAAGATTTTTTTTATAACATTGTCAAGTGAATGCCTCTTAAACTGCCCGCCCAAACACTCCAGAGAGGGATGACTAAGGCACACATGATCTTTGCCCTGATTTTAAATCTGATTTGCCTCTTCATAAGTTTGGGGAGGCGTGGCCCGAGTAGCTCTTCTCAGAAGCAATCATGTGACGTGGCACATGTCCCGTTATATTCTGTTGTGACTATTTATCGGGTCGCAGCTCCAAAACTTCAATTATTTTTCACGACTGTCGCTTACGATCGATTTTACAACAGCCAATCAGAGCAGCCCGACAACGCCAGGCTCTTAATCTGCAGGAATAGCAGACGAGACCAACAGAGTTTGTGTAAATGTTTTCATTCATCACAATGACATGCTCCTCACCTGTAGCTGAACACGCCCTCCTGTCGGCCATAAAAGCAGGATTACTTTTCTCTGTGCTGTGAATAATAGAGCATAGTAAGGCATCATTGTGTATTTGTTTTCTTTGCGACGCCCTGTTCGATCACAAGACACCTTTATAGTCCTTCACTTGTAGCGGATCCTTCCTGGAAACGGTGACTCTGTGGTGTCGCTGTCCTCCTCATGTCTTAAATCGCTAAACCTTTTTAAGTCCTCGTGGCCTAATGGGACCTGCTCACTAATGAGATGGTTATTATTCTGAATCAGATCAGTCATGGTTCATAAATAAGCTCTTTCTAAATCCGTTCTTAATACTTTCTCCCACAGGACGTCGCCTTGTTGTTTGCTTGGTTATGTTTTTGTGTTTGTTGCACTGTCAATGACTTTTATTTTAAAGGGAGCACATAGGAATTTATTTTAAACCAGCTAAATAGAAATAGACGGACAAAATGAGACCATTGTATGTTTGGCGGGACACTATACTCACCTTGAATGTATGAATGTTTTATAAATGTGCTTTTCACAGCAGTCAAATAGGCACATTTCACTCAGTCCGTCTCAAGGCAGCTGCGACTACACAAGTATATCACCTCCACTGAACACTAATATAAATCAGCAGTTAAATCACAATGACTTCCTTTTCATTTGTGTTTCTTTAATGAGGAATAAACACTTTTAGGAAACGTGTTAAAAAAAGTCTAAAAACAAAAAAGGGACAACTGGCTCTTTTTATTGGTTCAAACAAAGTGAGCCGGCCCCCCTGAACTTCAACGCCGCGACAGCTGACAACAATCTCGTACCCCCCTCACAAACACTTCTACTTCCTGTATTTTCCCTCAGCTTTCCTGCAGGAGCCTCCCTTATTGTGTCTGTTAGCGCCGATGCTATCTGCTAACACAACACGAGCCAGGGGAAAAACACGTCGTCCGGCAACACGAGTCACGGGGGGGCGGGGCTTCACGGGCCAATTTGTTTATTTTTCTTTTATAGTGACACTCTGGCTTTATTTGTCCGCCACTGTGGTCGTCAGGGAGCGATAATAAAGTTTGCAGCGCCGATGTAAGAACTCAGGAAACGTGTTTAAAATTCCTCGTCGTGTTTTGATTGCGGGCTTTTCTGCTGTGATTGTGCTCTTCACGTGTTTATGTTGCGCCGGGGCCGATCACACGGAGATAAGCTGTCATCTCGACATCAGATAAGCGCCAGGCAACACGACTTCCACAGAGAGGCTTTGCAGAGGGACGGGAAGGAGCACAATGGGCATAATTACGCGGTGGGTGTCCCTGGGTTTGAGTAGACAAGAAAAAGGAAAAAGAAAAGGTTGATGCAATTAGACTTAACTGTACACGCAGTAGAAAGGAAATGTGTCATACTTACTGTCACTGCACTTAATCAGATCATTTTTAGACTGGCTAATAGCTAAATTAGTTTTGTTTTTTTTTCACTTTTAGACATTGGAAACCTTCTTTTTGTTAGTCCACTTTGCAGAAATGTATCTTTAGTTGAAAATGAGGATGATTTTAGATTAGATTTGACCAGTTTTATTGCTTTAAATTGGGGCTATTTGCATTAAATAGAGCTTCATTCTATATTTGTATTGTATCTAACATGAGTATTGTCTTTGTTTATGAAATGTGTTCTATACATTAATTGGATTGGAGCTCAGAAATGACATGAAATACCTCAATTTTAGCATTACTGGCTCTCAAAAATGATACAATTTATACAAAAAACTATCTGGTTGTAGGTCTTTTTTGAGTGACCATTTCTTTTTTTTAGACCACAGACGGAGCAATATTTTAAAACTTTGCAATATTTCATCATTACAGTGTGAGAAAGACAGTGGAAGGTGTTTTAATCCATTTTTTTTTTCATACAAATACATTTTCCGTATTGCCACACACATTTTTAGCTCTAATGTGTTTCCCATTATACATGCAGACAAGCCCATGCAAACGAGCCACTGAAATAAGCATAACATTAGCCCGGACCTCCACGCTCCCAGAGCCGTGAATGGGGCACTGAAGATGGTAATTCTGGTCATCTCGTATATGAATGAACGACCGCGGCCTGGACCAGCCCGGGACCCTCTCCGCTCAGTGAAAAGCAAACCAGGAAACGCAAGAGGACATTACACCCCGCTGACTGTAAAAATAACAAACCTTCATTTAGAGAAGTATGTCATCTCACCTCAGACTCAGCCCTGATCCGTAATTAAACTGGAGTAGACCCATGGTTAGAGCAGGAGTTCACTTTACTGCTGTTGTACTGGGCATTCATCCCGTCTACTGTCACCAGGTCTTCACATTTTAAGACCATATATTTTAACATTATGTTGAATGACAGTGGCATTGGCTTCTGCATTATGTAAATGATTAAAGGTGTGCTAGATTAAGACTAAACAAGTACAGAACAGGCTCAATTTAGGACCAAATAACAACAAATATGCTTTAAAGTGCCTATGACAGGTTTTTACGATTTTCAAATTTTGACTTAATTTGATGGTTTATACCTGTTGTACGTATAAATTATAGTTTTACACCAATCGAGCAGGTATTGGTGGAGAAAAGTTGAAAAATCTGTAGAAAAATGACAAGAAGTGACATCACACCAGGGACACTCATTCCAGAAGTATAGGCATTATTTACTCAGAAGAAACTACTTTTTTTTGACTCTCTTAATATTAATTCAACAAAATAAAGTTGCTCTCATATTTTGATTTGTCAAATAAATTGTGACATTAAATGAGATTTTGCCCGGTGTTATTCTCAGTGTAATTTCCTAGTGTGATGTGATATCAATTACAAACAGGAAGTTAAATTATAAACCTAAAAAATGACCTAACATTTTTTTTTTTTTAATTTGGCAAAATTCTAAATATATATTTATCTTAACTGCATTTTAGTTCAATAAGTCGTCCAACATCTTTAAAGGCACTGTACCAGAGTTTCTTCATGTTTTTTGTATAGTATATATAGTATATTGTAAAATCAGCTCTAAGGCTCAAAATAAGACTGCTGTGTGCCGTCTGCATTTGTTTATGAAGCCTAGTTTACCTACTGGGAACACCACAATTGCACTGGTCTGTTGTTAGCATGCTAGTTGTTGTTAGCAGCGGCCCCTGAATGTTGTGAAACGCGGTTATAATCTGATTTCGGTTAATCGTTATAATGCTCAGATCGCATTGAGAGAGAGAGGAATGAGTTTATAGTTACAGTTTATAATGAACTAAGTCTGTTTTTCACACCTTTAAGACGATAAATATCAGGTACAGCTCCTAAACCTTCCGTGGCTATGATTACCCCGCTGGCATGCACTTTTTAGGGGGCTATTTTTACCTCACTGCAACTTGTAACGTTTAAAGAAGTTCATTTTGCTCCAGATATTTATTTGTCTGTGCGTTACATAGAGAATAAAATCACAGGTGATGCCAAATCTTGCACTAGATGCACTTTAATTTGACACTGATTGAATTCAACTCCGATATTTAGATGCATATTGTCGTGTTTTAGGTCATTATATTAGATTATGACACCTAAAACTACGGTCAAGCTAGAGCTATTTATTACATTACTGCTGATGTTTCAACTTTTATTTGGAGGCCCATTGTTACAGTTACAATTTCACGTTTCATATAGAATAATTATTAGCAAATACACCTCATATTAGTGCCTTAAACTTAACAGTCCTGACCGATTTCGCTGAACTGTATTCCGTTTGCTGACGTTTTCCATCCGAGCGATCCCCTTGTTGTCTTTATCTCTGAGCTTATCTAAACTTAATTTAACAGACACTTTTCACTTCTTAACTTCTGAACTCCCCCCTCTCCTCCTCAGTATGCAAAACCACGCTGATAATCACACTCCCGCTTTAACGCTCCTCCGCAAACATTACAAAGGCGTAATCTCTCTGTCGTCTGCCCGACAATGGAGGGATGAAAGGCAAACGTGGCCGGCTTCTCCCTCCAGGGTCTCCACGCGGTGTCTCCACGGCGATCCTGCCCCCCACCCTCACCGCATGCAAACTGTTGGAGGAGATTAGCCGCCGCATGCAAACGTCACCCCGTGTTTGAGCTCATATCCTGGCTTTTCTTAGCCTCGCTCCTTTAACTTTGCGATGGAAAACGGTGTAGATGGTTTGAAGCGGTGGGACGGGGCGCTGCTGGGGGGGCTCTGGACGTCTTCTGTTGATGCTTGGGAGACCAAAGAGTCTTTATTCCTGTTTTAGTTCACGGGTCGTCATGGTTTACATCGGCCGGTCAGTCCTGGTCTGTGCTATTATTATATTTTCTTATTGTACTGTGCGTTTTAATGTGACGAATGAGCCCAAAATGGTTAAATGATTGACTCGAGTTGCACCTGATCAAGTCCTGGTTGGATCCTGGTTTGGACCTGGTCTAGCGCCGGTTTAGATTTGGTTCATCAGGACTAAGATGGCACTTTTAGAGTTGGTTTTCTTGATATATTGATTGATGATGGCTTAACCAAAGTTTGTATTAGTCCACAAGTTATTTTGTTAGGATTATAAGGGTTCATATGGAGTGCATAAGAAAACCGAGTGAAATAGCTGGAGTTTTAGGCCTGATATGTTGAGTTTAATCTCCCTTTTTACATACAATTGCACAGTTTGCTAAACCTTCTTTCTTAGACAGACTTAATACCCCATTTGTGTCGATTGAAAGTGGCTGTACTCAATTATGTCCATGTATTGTATGTTCACATGCAGTTACATAATATTGGAAAAGCTCTTGGCATCAAAATAAGACCTCTGTGTACTGTCTGCATCAAATAAGAAAGGGAAGCATATGTTCGGACCGCCGCAAACACTTTAAAATGAACAAACTAGTTTTTATAGATGATAAAAATCAGGCGCAGTGCTTTTGACCGATGCACAGAACTCCAAATATGTCCATCGCTTCTGCGTCTCTCGCCGTCCTTTCTCTCTCTCTTCCCTGTCAGTCCAGAGCCATCCTGTAAATCCAGAGCCATCCTGTCAGTCCAGAGCCATCCTGTCAGTCCAGAGCCATCTTGTAAGTCCAGAGCCATCCTGTAAATCCAGAGCCACGCAGTCTGCCGTCAGTGCGCGAGCGTCTGCTGTTTGTTTACGCCGCTATCGTTTGTGAGCGGAGCGAGGGAGGTGCGAGCCGCTTCGGACGGAGGTGACGACTCGTGGCTCTTTGATATGGAGCCAGAGCCGTGTGGGAACGGAGAGGCGGGGCCGCTGTCACAAACTGAAGGACAAACACACGGCACTGCGCTCATTCTCCAGCTCTGTGGTTCTCAACTCCACCGGAAATGTACGGAGGAAACGCTGAAAACTGCAGTTAGACTCGGGCCAACTTTGTAGATCCACAAAGGAAATGACTGTCTCACACACACTGCATTATATTATCCACATTTAAATACTCACTGCTTCAAACGAGGTAAAAATAAGTGTGATGTACCGTAAGTAGAATGTAATAAAAGTAAATTAAATATACACCTACATATATGTACCATGGCTATATTCCAGTAGCATGCGGTGAGTTTTATGGATGGGACAATGAGTCTGTTCTGTTCAATATTTAGCAAATAAGATAATATAACCTTTATTTGTCCCACAATGGGGAAATTCCAGTTCAAATAACACAAAAGTGAAAAAATAAATCTAAAATGCAATGGGGCCTTTGAACCCCAGCGTAACGAGAAGAAGAGTCATGCTTCCCGTGCAGTAATCCCCAGCGTCCTGTAGAGGCCACTAAAAGACAAAAGACGGCGTGAGTTCAGCAAAGCTTCAACAGCAGAAGTGAGGGTAAAACTGACTTATTTTTATATATTTTGGAACAATTCATATATAGTTGTGACACTGTAATTTTAGATTTTATTGGTCAATCACCGCTTGCCTTGATTGCCCTGACCGCATGCCACTGCTGTTATATTGGACCCTCTTTACTTTCAAATGCAGATGCTTATAATGGTTTAACTTCTTTTATTGTCATAAACTCTTTAAAGTAGCTAGACTCTTAAAAAAGGGACTGCTCAAAGATTAAAACAAAGCTAAAATGATTCGTTCATACTTGTTTTGAGTCCGTTTTAGTCCTGATGTAGACCTAGTTTGGTCCCGTTCTAGTCTGGGTTTAAGTTCCGGGGTTGCCCAATTTTGACCTGGTGTTTGTGCAAGTAAGAATTGACTGAAAACATAGTATTTAAAAAATGAGAATTGATTTATTATAATCAGGATGCACATTGTGTTGTTGCCCAAAGAATGAATAGATAAGTATTGCCTCTGCAGCCACAGTATCAATATAAATCTATGGGAAACACTCAAAATACATTAAACCTTGGGGATTCTGTTGACTTATTCCTTTAAGAATGTTGGTATTAAATAATTACGTTGAATATAGGACTTGTTGAATTTGAGGATTTACTAAAATACTTGTAGTTCTAGTTTTAAATATTGTTGACTATATAAAACGTTGCCAGCCTCTTCTGTCGGCCTCTAAGCCTCTCTACATCCACTTTTAGCCTCCAGACTCTTAAAAAGCTAAACTTGGATTTATAGATGCGCACTACAGTATACAGAGTTTAACTGGCTTCTGAAAGTCAGTTTCATTTTCACTTTATTGTCCTCGGCTCAAGTGCAACAATGTCCCGTGAAACAGCCCAACGAGTCTGGAGCATTACATGAGTCTTTCGGCTGCTTTAGACCTGCTTAATGGAGCTGAACAACGTGGAACTAGATCCAAGTGGGATTGCGATCAGACCTGCTATTTGTGTTTTTGAAAATATTATTCTGTTCAAGGTTCAAATTTCAAAAACCTGAACATGGCTTATTAACTATATACACTCAGACAAAAGTCACTACTTGGATTTAACTCGGCAAATGCAGTAGGTAAGAGCCTCCTGCTGGAGAACTTCTGCTGCGACACGGTATTTAAACCCAACCGATGCAGCGAGGGGCGTCTCATTTCTGAAATAACCATGTGGAAAGACGAATCCCGTGGTCATGTGTGTTTGAGAAGGGTCAAATCACTTGCATCAAACAGAGAAAACATCTAAGGAGAAACAGAGACTAACCCATCAGATGTTAAGTTTCCAAACTAAAAGGTGTGCTGTTTTTATGTAGAATAACAGGATATTTTGTGGAGGAAATTATGGTACTTGAAAAACAGCATGCTAATTAAGGCAAGTCCTGTTTGAGTCTTAATTTAGTCATTATGCTGAACTTTAGCCTTATTTTAAACCTTCTTGTGAACTTCTTATATGTCAAGTTTAGTCCTAGAAAGTCTGGTTTTAGTCCTGGTTCAGATCTGTCTTGGTTCCATTCTGGTTCTGTCCCTTATCTTAGTCTTGGTTTATTATTTAAAATGCTACCCAAAAAGCCGTGTATTTACTGAGGTGTGTTATAAGAAGAATCACTGATCTTAAACCTGGTTCGCCACTGTCAGGAAATACATTTTGCAGTACTTTCAATAGACTGACACCCTGATATATCTAATTATACACAACTTAAATACTTGTTTGGGTGTCTGAGATAGCAAGTTTCAACACCTTTCCATCCGAAATTAGCCCGCAAGTAGCTTACTATAGCTACGTATATATTAGCTGCTTCTATTCCAAGTCTCCCCGTAAACACACAGTTGGATTAAGTCTTAGTACAACCTGTAAAACCGATGTGGGTGTACAGGAAATGGCCCGTGTTCTCACCGTGTTTAGTCAGGGCGCTTCTTCCCGGAGCGGCGGGCCACAGAGGAGCCATTGTCCCGCACAGGAAGAGCAAATCTAATTTAACTTGTCCCCTCCTCGAAACCAACAAGGAGCATCCCGGCGTCACCCAAATACCAGCGCACTAATTGTGTCTGAAATCAAACTCCGCTCACCCACGCTGCACCCTCCTTCGGAGGATCGCCACGAAGACGAGTCTGTGGGGAACCGCGTGGACATTACATCCACTGTCATCGAGACTTTTAATTGGCAGTGCAAAATACCAGAGACGGGAATCCACTTTTGCACCAATATCTGTCACGCTTGAGAATATATCTAGTGCTGCAACAATTATTTTCAGTAAAACGACTATTTCCATTCTATTATCAACCAAATAAAGGTTAAAATATGCTGAATGAAGTCTTCCAGATAGAGAATATTTAAGAATAAAGTGTATCATTCATGAAAAACAGAAATAGCTTATTCTTTTTTGACATTTTGATTCCATAATGCCACTAGAAATATAAGATAACACTGATATAGTCCCAACAACTCAATAATGAATTATTTCCTTATTCTTTGCACTCCAAAACATGTTTCCTCTATATCAGAACATAATATTCAAACTTTTACCCAGTGACCTCCAAGTTTACTGTATATTTCTGTTATTTATTCAATATTTGTAGAGCACAGTTCATGCAATATTAACTCAATAAATCACAATATAATAAAGATCATAAATAATCACATAAATAATGACGTTTAAGATGTGTTTGAAACTGTTAAATTGCAGATAAAATTCCTTCAATCAAAAGTCACAGCTTTGCCTGTTTAAGTTCCTGTGGCTTAGTTTAAGGCCTAAATAAACTGGAAATTTAGTTAGCACATTTCACAAAATCGTCATACAGAAAATCCACTCTGGCTTTAAATGCGTGTTAAACAAACGCGCGCACTGATCCAGCCCGTTCTCCCGCTCATGTGCTGTTACGAGCCGTGGATTAGGCCAAGACCTTGAGCCATGCGTTGACCGTTGCTCGTCCGGTGCAGCTGGGGGGTGTCAGGTGTCCCCCTGAACAGAAGAAGGGTGTGCGGGGTGGACGTTTTGGCGGGATGTCCCATAGTGAAATAAGAGAAATCCTAAACACCGCTTCCCACCGTGTACACAACTGTACTGCTGCTGCTGCTGCGGCGGCCAGAGGGGCCCCATTCTTCTGGTCAGACCCCACAACATTCAAAGGGGGGGGGGGGGGGGGGGGCAGACAGAAGCACAGATGTTTTAACTGGACTGGGACAACCTGTCGTAAGGAGTTTTAGGTAAAACTGAATATCGTTTACACATTCAAATTGCAGACTTTGTTACATTTCAACATAGACAAATGCAGTAAAGACAAGTTTAATTTATTCTATTTATTTTTGTTATTATTATTATATTTTACTACAACCTTCATGCGACTATAGCTTTTGTTGATGACTCTTTGGGAAACCGCCCTAATGACTTGGAGGACTTATGACTAATTTAATAAATGTTTAATCGTGTTATAACGTTCCTTCATTTAAAAAAACAAACAAACATACTTCTGAGTTGTGTTTCGCTTCATTCACAATTGTTTCATTAACTGTTAACGAGCCCGTCTTCTCTGAGCACTCAGAAATCGCAGTTCGACGCGTCACACATCGGAAACCTCCAAAGTCTGCGCCATTTTAAAGTCTACGAAGCGTTGCTCGAGTCGTCGCAGCAGAGGGCGCTCCAACACCTAAATGCCTTGGGTTTTTTGGACGTTTAAATTAGAAAACATGAAATACTATTGCCAGAGTGACCAAAAGCATGTTTAAAAAGGAATTTATTACATTCCGTATTTTCCGGTCGCATTTGAGTATAAGTCACCAGCCAAAAAATGCATAGTAGAGAAGAAAAAAACATACATAAGTCGCACTGGAGTATGAAATGCGGTTGCAAGTGTGAAAATAACAAATATCACATATAAGTCGCTCCGGAGTATAAGTATAAGTCGCACCCCGGCCAAAACTATGAAAAAAGGTGCGACTTATAGTCCGGAAAATACGGTAAATCCTCAAAACTGCATAATATGTTCAGTTTAACAACCATTTCCACCTGCGTTTGAATCAGAAAAATACGAAAATATCTTTACACTTAATTTGTCTTTTTATTTTTTTCTTCTTTTTTTCTTTTTTTCTGTCATACTTACCAACAAAAGGACTAAAACCCGAGTGTGAACTGCAACTAAAAAGCAACTCCGAGACCGTCCGAAGCCTTTTACCCATCGTCCACTCGGCTCACTTCTGTTTACAGTAAATAAAAGAGGAAACAATAAAACGCGTGGCTTCGTCCCCTTCCGACTGAAACGACTCTTTGATTCTCGGTGACGACGGCGGGTTCCCCACCGCCCCAGAGACGAGCTGCTGCTGTGGTCCAGACTTCAGGAAGAGTCTGGAAGGTGCGAGATGAAGAGGCGCTAAACAACAACATCGTTTACAACCTTCACTTCCTCCGATGCGTGACGAGAACCAAAGGAGCGAGACCGAAAAACAAACAACAACAGGAAGCGGCCGAGCAGTTCAACTTGCCTTTCCATTTAACCTCCACGCGGCTCCGACAATGCCGAGAGCGGCTATTGATTTTCTGTTAGGAAGTCAATCTTTTCACCGCGCTTTTACTCGAGGAAATGATTTAATTGCCGGCGTCCCCGCTTTACTGCTAGCATTAGCATCGGAATAATGGCACAAAATGTCAGGGAACTCGATACATTTGCATGAAAAGAATAGCTTGAGATGACGGTGGAAGTCTGAGCTGGGCCTATAAAGGGTTTCAGTGGATCAAATGCAAACGGCTCGCTCCGCAGGAGCCCGACGCAGGGGCCTTTGATCAGAAACCATTACGTTTTTACTGCAAGCTTCAGCTGTCAACGTTTCACACACAAAACATGACTATTGAAGGTTATTTTGCAACGTTTGTACATGTATGTGAAGGAAAATGCAAGAAGATTATGAATGGAAAAGTGTTAAAATACATGCTGTATCAGGTGATTTGTGCTTATAATACAAAGAAAATGTAAGATTATTCTGTTAATCGGAAGAACTAAAAACATTACATTTGTGACCAATTTTGAAGCAGAATTAAGTAGTTTTGATTTAGTTTGTACCCCCAAAACATTACCTAAATGTAAAGTGCGTATTTTTTTTCAGTTTTTTTGTTCTTTGATGCATTTTTACCCCGACATTGAACATATTTTAAATCCCCGTCTGTCATTTAGAGCAGTAATTAAACAGCAAGCAGCTATTTCAGATGCAAATATGCAACTAAATGTTGATAAAACTGACAAAACGTACATTACAGTTTATTTGTATCAAGTATGTTTAGTATGTGTCGTTATTATATGTTAGAAAATGGTCCAAAATCCAACATCGGGACTCAAAACACAGAAAGGTGAAAGCGAAGCGTTGTGTAAAGGTAAAACTGTTCCTTCTTGTGGATTCTCTCTATGCAAACGACTTCTCTTTCGTGTGCGGCGTTTGCTCTTCGGAAGCGGGCGACCAGCGAATGTTCTCTGGCTCCAAACGAGAAGGAAAATAGTTCTAAATGTCACGCCGCAAACTGCTCGATGTTTTTAAAAAAGGAAAAAAACGTCAAAACCGTGTCGATTTTTCCCTCAAAAGCAGAAAGGGCGTGGCCTCGGTTGATGCGCCCATGTTTTCCAGGCCGTTCTGAGTGAGGCATTATCGCTTGCAAACAGAAAACAACATGTCAGTCGTGCGGCGTCATTCATGCGGTGATGGAGAAAGAGAGGCCGGTCATCCGTGTTCCTTATTTTAGAATTTTTGCATATCGCCACGACACTTTCAACACCACAAACATAATAAGAGCGGCTAAACTGATGTCATTTTAACAGAACATAATAGTAGCAGCTGTAATATTTCCACGCAGTCTTATAAAACTATTCAGGAAAGGTCCAGTGTTGCTGGAGTAGACCGTTTTTTCTTCTCTGGTGCTAGCTTTTGTAGCAATTAGCTACTACGGTGGCACAGGAAATCCTCACTGAATGCAACTGTTGGTGTAAATGTGTCACGTTTTGCCTCCACTAATCAAAAAAGGACTGATTAAAGATTAAATTAAGGCGCTTCTATACTTCACAGGTTTCATATTTATACATTGGGGCGCATTATAGTCGTCTCTATTAATGGAGAACACCAATTATTATTAGCTTTTTTACTATACAACCCTACGCACTACTGTAGTCTCTTAACTCAAATCACAAAAAGTCACGGTATAGTTTCATAATCCCAGTAATTTTACATCAACGTGTTTGGGTTTAGATGATAGGCCGGGACGTGGTGAGGTCCTCATTTGTCCTGGTTAATCTGAGTCTAGTTAGTTCAGTAAAGGAACTGCGTTTAGACGACAGGCCAGGATGTGGTGCGGTCCTGATTTGTCCTGGTTAATCTGAGGCTAGTTAATTCAGTAAAGGAACCGTGTTTAGATGATAGGCCGGGACGTGGTGCGATCCTCATTTGTCCTGGTTAATCTGCGTCTAGTTAGTTCAGTAAAGGAACCGGGTTTAGACGATAGGCCGGGACGTGGTGCGATCCTCATTTGTCCCAGTTAAACGGCGTAAATATGCTCTCTGCACGATGTCGTATTTAAGATAAGATAAGATATTCCTTTATTGTCCCACATGGGGAAATTTCATTGGTGCAACGCAGGTAGATACAGAGGTAGATACAGAAGAACAGATCACTTATAGGAAGTCTGAAAAACACTTTCAGTAGAAGATCTCCTATAAATAAATAAAAACTCCCATAGACAAATAAATAAATAAATAAATACCATTTATTTATGGATATGATAGTTGCCGTTGGCGTTCTCCCTCCAACGTCTCGCCCGCTGCATTCCACGACGCTGCAGCAGATGGCCTCAGGTGCGGGGAAATAGCCCGTCCGTTACAAACGACCGTCCCACCGCACAAAGACATGCCAGCGCACACTCTTTAATAATCCGAGTGCCTCTGGTCCGCGCACATGCCGGCGAGCGCGTGAAAGACTATCCCCTTGAGAAACGGCAGAATCGTGTTTAGCGACGTGTGAAGTGTTTTGCGAAGAAGCAGATAAATTGAGCGCGGCTAGAGTTTCCTATTATGTGGCCTAATGTCGGGTTTACAGGAGGAGGACTGTAAAAAGGGCCGGACATCAAGGGAGAGCTGGTTCTTGAGAAAAGAATTTGTCACTCAAGCTCCTAAAGTCTTAAATCTCCTGTAATACGGGACAATCAGCGCGCGGTTATGTTCCCCTCCACCGATTTCACGCCTCCCTCTGAAGAGTAAAACAATCTGGCTTCTAACATGGTGGTGTAGGGGTCTCGAGTGGGCCGTGCACTCTGTCTGTGTGAAGGAGGCTTGTGCAGTTACACTGCGTTTACTTCAGCTTTTGTTTAGGCCTGGTTTAAACTGGGTTCAGTCACATCTTACGCTTTAGTCTTTATTAGTCCTGCTTTTGTGTCCTAGTCTTGGTTTGGAAATGGTTTAAGGCTTGTTGGTTCTGGCTTTGTTTTCGTTTGTTTTAGATTGTTTTAGACCTGGTTTATGATTGTTTTAGTCCTGTTTTAAGATTGTTTTAGACCTGGTTTAATCCTGGTTTAAGATTGTTTTAGACCTGGTTTAGTCCAGGTTTAAGATTGTTTTAGACCTGGTTTAGTCCAGGTTTAAGATTGTTTTAGACCTGGTTTATGATTGTTTTAGTCCTGTTTTAGATTGTTTTATACCTGGTTTAGGCCCGATTCAAGATTGTGTTAGACCTGGTTTAGTCCTGGTTTAAGATTGTTTTAGACCTGGTTTAGTCCAGGTTTAAGATTGTTTTAGACCTGGTTTAGTCCAGGTTTAAGATTGTTTTAGACCTGGTTTAGTCCAGGTTTAAGATTGTTTTAGATCTGGTTTAGTCCAGGTTTAAGATTGTTTTAGACCTGGTTTAGTCCAGGTTTAAGATTGTTTTAGATCTGGTTTAGTCCAGGTTTAAGATTGTTTTAGACCTGGTTCATGATTGTTTTAGTCCTGTTTTAAGATTGTTTTAGCCCTGTTTAGCCCTGGTTTAAGATTGTTTTAGACCTGGTTTAAGATGGTTTTAGACCTGGTTTAGGCCCGATTCAAGATCGTGTTAGACCTGGTTTAAGATTGTTTTAGACCTGGTTTAGGCCAGGTTTAAGATTGTTTTAGACCTGGTTTAGTCCAGGTTTAAGATTGTTTTAGACCTGTTTTAGACCAGTTTAGACCTGGTTTAAGTCTATTTTGTGTCGTTTAGTTTATAATGTAGATAAGTTTATACCCGCGGTAACCTCTGTAGCCTTTAACCTGTTGCAGTGGTGGCGGGTCGCTGGTCTCGACCCTGCGCCCGCTCGTCCCGCAGCCACGTGTGTTTAGTGCTGTTTTAGTCGTTGACTCTCAGGCTTTTTGAAGTGCGAGCTGCTGAAATCATTTCAAAATAAAGTTTTCTCCGAGCACGGTGTCAGTTGTTCCGTATCGTTCTGATTGCTAGATCCAAATACCGCACGAAAAGGTTAATACATCGATTCATAAGTATCTAATCACGTCTTCTTTAAAACGATATGTGGTTATAAATGTTAGATATTGTAGTCTTTTCTCTGGTTTGTTCTGTCACTTATGGTTTCTCAGTTTATTTACAGTTACTGTCACACTGAATATATATAATACCATATGTAGCAATGTTCCAATTTAGGATTTAACTGCTTTATCACCTATTTATTTCAACTTGGGAGGGGCTTTTCCAGTTTGGGGGAGGGGCTCTGCTTCTAACAGTTCCCTCTCAAACAGATGGTAACAGACGTGTGACAGTAGCTCAGTGAAGAGCTCAATGGAAGCTCACCGTTGAGTTTGAGCTCATATAATGTAGTTTCCATGTTGTAATATGTCGTACCGTCCAAGTTTTGTCAAATTTAAACCAACGCTAAATGGTCACGTGTCAGTTTTCCAAGGACGCAGTACCGGTCTTCACCTGAGGGAGCAGCAGTGTGAAAATGAATACGTAAAATCATGACTCAGATCTGACAGTTGCATATTTTAAGTGAGTTTCAAAATAAAAAACTGCAAATGTCGGATGCACTTACTGTTTTGTGATGTAGATATTGTGTTGTGTTTTGTGCCGGCTGTATAAATGCTACAGTAAATGAATACATTGAATTGCTCTGTAAATTAGATTAGATTAGATTTGAATGTGTTTCCATGCCCCCGGCTCGCCCCGCCCGGATCGCTGGGGTCTTCTCGTGCCCCTCGCAGTCCAAACACACCGTATTTATTCTAGTGTCGCGTCTCATCGCTGCGTTTAGCTACAAAGCCAGACACGAGCATGATATGTTGAAGATAAGTTTCATGTGGATGTGCAAAGGGCCGAGACGACACTCCGGCGACGCGGGACCCTCGGGGAGAGTCTCGGTGAGAGTCTCGGGGATAGTCTCGGGGGTCTTGAGCCTCGGCGGATCTCGGTGTTTTCAAAGCCCAGTCACAACCGTCTCTAAGGAAATCGTGAACTGGACACATGTCAAGATATCGAACGATTGTGTTACGATTATTGTGAGAAAAAACACATCACGATTTAACGATTATTCACGATTATTGAGGCCAAACAACCGAGAAATCTTTAATTTTCTTTAATTCCTGTGGTTTTATGTCGCTATTCCTCAAGTTTGTGACCAACTTTACACAAATTAACTCGCTGAAAGACAAAATAATGTTACATTTGACCAAAACAGACGGATAAAATGAAGTTATTTACATTTAGGTCTATTTATTGGGCTGTATATTGAACAAATATACTTAATTTTGCTTCTAAAATTGTCACGGTTATTATTTTTTGGTTCTTTATGATTATATTGTGACCTGAATAATTTCTTTCCTTTTTTTTTCTCTGTTCATCTTTCTTCAAGTTGTCTAGTTTTAGTTCATTTTACGTTCATTGTTTTCGCATCGACTCTTGATTGTGACGCAGTACTTGTCGCACACAGGTTTAAGTCAGTTCTCAACAAGCTGAGGTTTTCATGGAGGAGCCTTTAACCTTTGAACTAAGAAAGTAAAAGAGCCAAAACAGATCCATAAAGCATCCGGATGTCAAACTTTGAGACTTTACAGACGTGTAGTTCTGGTTTAAATCCTTTCATTTGTCATTTTATGTTATGTTGTGTGTCATTTTTCATTCCTGAATTAATTTCTTCTTGAATTATATCGATATTAATTCTCATTTGATCTAGAAGTTAATAGTATGATCAGTATCCAGTATTTAATTAAAAGTTTTTTGTTTGTTTTTTATAATTCAATTTTTTTTTAACTCAATTTATAACAAAGTGGTAACGTAACAGACATATTTTAACATTTAAATGACATATTTTATCATCTGGACTGTTCCGAATTTGATTTTAATCGCGTCTCTTTCCACGTCGGTTACAACAGAGTAATATATTTCATTAATTTATTTGGTTTATTCGTAAGTCCAGACAGAAAACGTCTCTGAATGATTTGGCCGTGTGAGTCACAGCTCTGTTTCCGAGCGCTCTTTAATCAAACATTGAATTAAATGACTTTCTTGCAGGTGGTCAGGAATCCCTCCACATAGTTCCTGACCGCGCCCGTTTCATAATTTCGTTTTTCAGTCGACTAAGTGGATTTTTTAAACCATATTTGAAGTGGGAGACATTTTTTTCCCCCCTAGAATGTTTTTTTACAAATCCTCTTCTGTTCAGCTGTGGAAAGTGGCTTATTTATAATTTCATCTTTTCACTTGTAGCTGCAGACTTGAGTTCATTATTTTGGATTCATGGCAAACCACGACTTACGGTAATTTGTTGTTTTCTTTTTCCCTTTAGACCACTGTACTTTGAAGCAGCGAGGTCATATTAGGTGTAACGGTTTAGTTTCTTTCCGTGGACTTTGAGAAAGCATAAAAACACCCACAATTGAATAAATGCTTAAGGGTTTAATGCCATACTGGAACATTCAAGGAGGCGAACCTGTTTAAATGAGCATGTTGCACCTTTAAACATTTTGATTTATGAGGTTTGAGCCCAGTTTAGTCCTGATGTAGACCTGGTTTGAGCCCAGTTTAGTCCTGTTTCTAGACTTGGTTTGAGCCCAGTTTAGTCCTGATGTAGACCTGGTTTGAACCCAGTTTAGTCCTGATGTAGACCTGGTTTGAGCCCAGTTTAGTCCTGATGTAGACCTGGTTTGAACCCAGTTTAGTCCTGATGTAGACCTGGTTTGAGCCCAGTTTAGTCCTGATGTAGACCTGGTTTGAGCCCAGTTTAGTCCTGATGTAGACCTGGTTTGAACCCAGTTTAGTCCTGATGTAGACCTGGTTTGAGCCCAGTTTAGTCCTGATGTAGACCTGGTTTGAGCCCAGTTTAGTCCTGATGTAGACCTGGTTTGAGCCCAGTTTAGTCCTGTTTCTAGACTTGGTTTGAGCCCAGTTTAGTCCTGATGTAGACCTGGTTTGAGCCCAGTTTAGTCCTGTTTCTAGACTTGGTTTGAGCCCAGTTTAGTCCTGTTTCTAGACTTGGTTTGAGCCCAGTTTAGTCCTGTTTCTAGACTTGGTTTGAGCCCAGTTTAGTCCTGATGTAGACCTGGTTTGGTCCTGGTTTGAGCCCAGTTTATTCCTGATGTAGACCTGGTTTGGTCCAAGTTTGAGGAAAGTGTTTGTTTTGGTACGTAAACAGGAACTGGAGGAAGAATTGAAGCCCGTGATTGGCTAACAAAAAGACTGATCGTGGAGCTGACCAATCAGAAGCGGTGTAAAGACTTCCCTGACATTTTGTGGTTACGTTACATTCTCTTTTTTTAAACTCCTGAGGAAATAGGCAGTGGCTTTAACGTATTATGTCATTATGTTTGGTCGGAGACTCGTGACTTCATTGATCGGAGATGTGTTTGTAATTTAATTCTTACTTTATCTGGTATTAGTTGCTTTCATCGCACACAAACTTAATTACTTTTGGAAGTCGTCACGGGTAACGAGGCCTTGGCGATAAACCCGATTTTAAACCGATATTGAGATTCTGTCGGCGTCTAATTGCCAAAGTTGATTACGTCTTTTTAACTGAAGTCTGGAGTTTTATACTTTTGGAGGAAGAAATGTGACTTTTTGTGTTCAATGGTTTAAAGTGACGTATGACAGGTTTTTACCATCTTCTAGTTTTGACTTTATATGGTGTATTTGTACGTGTTATAAATATAGATTATATTATTTACATATTTTACATAAATTGAGCAGGTATTTGTGGAGAAAACGTTGAGAAATCTGTAGAAAATGACAGGAAGTGACATCACACTAGGGATTCCAGACAAAATGTACGTATAATTTACACCAAAAAACTACTTTTCTGACTCTCTAAACAATAATTCAACAATTGTGACGTTAGAAAAGTTTTTTTCTCAGTGTTTGCTGGGTAATTTCCTACTGTGATGTCATCAATTACAAACAGGAAGTGAAATTATAAACCTAGAAAATGAGCTATTCTGGGAAATAGCTCATTAAAAACATATTTATCTTACCTGCATTTTACTTCAATGAGTTGTCCAACCTGTCAGAGGCACTTTAAAGTCTTTGTTGTTCATGAAATCAACATTGAAAGCTGTTTTTATGTTGTTTTTAAAAAGAGAACAATAAATCAAACAGAAATCATACCGTATTTTCCGGACTATAAGTCGCACCTGCCAAAAAATGCATAATAGAGAAGAAGAAAGCACATATAAGTTCCACTGGAGTATGAAATGCGGTTGCAAGTGTGAAAATAACAAATAATATCACATATAAGTCGCTCCGGAATATAAGTATAAGTCGCACCTCGGCCAAAACTATGGAAAAAGGTGCAACTTATTGTTCGGAAAATACGGTAATTCAACTCTTTGCCATTACGTCATGACCGCGTGTGGATTCGACCTTAATAGTTTTGGATACATGCCACACCACCACCGTTTTTCGATCTCACACTTGAACCCGATAGGAGCTTGTCATATTTGAGAAAAGTTATGATTTACGATCTTTTAAAACGGACGGCGTCTAACGTGCTCGTGATGTCCCGCAGATGTGTCCGGCTCCTCGGTCTGTCCGCCCCTCGCCCTGGACGCCGCCGTCGGGGTCCTGTGTCGGCTTCTCCAACAGTGGGAGAGGGTCTCGGAGGGTGTCCTGAGCCTGACAGAGTGGCTGATGGGAAACAGGGAGGCGAACCAGGAAGTGAACGAGCCGGGAGAGGCGCCCAGTCTGGTATGAACGTAGAATTGTACAGCAAATAAGATAAGATAAGATATTCCTTTATTGTCCCACATGGGGAAATTTCATTGGTGCAACGCAGGTAAATGGAGAAATATTCACACGTTTCCCCCATTATTGGACAAATAAATGCTTGTTATCTCGACAAAAACGTGCATATATGTGAATACAATCATAAATGGTACGTGTAAATTTGAATTTAATTGATTTTATCATTTTTCTCCTAAGTAGGCAGCACATTCAACAACAATTATTCAACTTATGTGTAACATGTGTAAAAATGTGTAACAATAAAAAGCAGATATAGCTTTCCAAAACCCCCAGACCTGAATTAGAAACGTTTTTTGTTTTGTTTGGTCTGGTTTTTAATGTATTTCCTGTATAGAAGAGAACATATAATTTACAATATACTTAAGGCGGTTTAACAGTGGCTCTTTCATCTTAATTATTACAGTTTTTAGCCTGAGAGTTTACAATCTGATCAGCAAAATCATCTGCAGCTCAGGTTCAGTTATATCACAATAATCACTGTGTGGATTTATCGTTCCATAAATCATAGCTGAAACAATCAATTTTTCAGGTCAATATATTATGGGTAATTTATATATATATTTTTTCTGTTCTATAATAAGATTTGAGCTGTAGACGGTTGAATAAATAAGTTGTTTTGACTCAACGGATGCAAAATCACTACTAAAGAGTTTAATGTTGCTCTTTATTGCAGCTCGTGCCTTTAAACATATTGTACATTTAGAATATTCTGTTTTGCAAAATAAAGTAATGATTAATAAAATAAAAAACTATACGTCCCCAATGACTAATACTGTATCCCTCTGTAGGACGATGACGACTTCCTGTTCGAGAAGGGCGAGCTGAACTTGTGGGCGGAGCCGGTGCAGTGGGTGCGGCTGCTCCACAAACACCTCCGCGCCGTCGTCCAGAACCGGGACCCCGGATCCCCCGGTCCGGACCCGTCTTGCGTCAGAGCTCTGTCGGAGCAGGCCCAGACCCAGAGTGAAGCCGCCCTGAAGTGCCTGATGTCCCTCCCCTCTCTGCCCCAGTTCATCTGCCCCATGGAGCACGCCAGACTCGCCCTCAAACACGACCGGGCGCAGCTGGCTTTAGACGTGCTCCACGCGCTCAGGTAGAGAAATACTGACGCTAATGCACTCGTTTATGTAAAATATGAACCGACTACCGTATTTTCCTGAGTATAAGTCGCACCAGCCAAAAAATGCATAATAGAGAAGAAAAAAAAAACATATATAAGTCGCACTGGAGTATGAAATGCGGTTGCAAGTGTGAAAATTACAAATAATATCACATATAAGTCGCTCCAGAGTATAAGTATACGTATATATAAGTATATGTCGCACCCCGGCCAAAAGTATGAAAAAAGGTGCCACTTATAGTCCGGAAAATACGGTAATCCATGAGGAAGGCCCTGGACCAAAAGGGAAACAAACGATGATGATTTAATACGATTAGTTTCAGTTCTACGATGATAATGAACAAACTGAAAACCCTTTAATACAATGTGTAGATTATATTACACGTCTCTTTGCTGCAACATTAAAAATAGAGAAGCGTTTACAGTGACGGAATTATAGTTTTTACTTAATATTATAATACTTGAAGTTGGTCTTAAAATGCTCCCGATAAATATTGTATTTTATTATTTTTATTATTGTGAAATAATTGTGTCAATTAAAGTGGTTTGTACAAAATTATCTACATGTTTTTGTTGTTTTTTGGATAAGGATGTTTAAAATTCAGTTAAGTGTTTGGACAGCGCAGCAAAGGTACAGAGGGTAAATAATCCTCCAGCTACATTAGCCTAGCACAAATATTCAGGTCAAAATGGAACTTTAAGAACAAAAAAAATCCTGTTTGTGACAATATTAAGAGCGAAAATAAGTCATTTCAATTTGGTGTATTCTACAAAAATGTAAACCAATATGCAACGTGCTTTTTTACCTTAATTACACAGAATAAAGCTGGTCACATGCTATAGAAATGGCGTGAACAAACGGTACAAGCGCTAGAACTGACCTGAAAAACTTAAAAACAGAACCGGTTCATTTTAAACATTTTTCAGCCGTTTTTCTCATTTTCCCAACGCATCTGTCCTAATTATTCACCAACATAAATTCATAATCACTGTCCACAATTCTCAGACACCAGCACGGAGTTCGCCGTCACCATGAAGCTAACGACAACAACCATGCTAACTGCGCACTTCCTGCTTCTCGGATCATATAAAACGCTAAAATCAGATGCAAACGCCGCACAGCAGCCTCATTTTGACTATTTTTGACCCCAAGAGCTGCTTTTACGACACACCGTCGCTCGGGGAAACCAGATTTAGCTCAACATTGGCAACAGTAATTACGACAATTCCAAAAGTTGTCATAGTTCCTCTAAGTTTTACGCTAAAATGTGATACGGCGACATCCCGACTCTCCGCTTAGACCGTCGGCTAGCGTAGCATGTCGCTAGGGCCTTGGTTGTATGGTTATACGAGGTGTTATTTTCCCACCATGTTTAATTTACCGCAGACGTCTTCCCATACGCGGCTGTTTTTTTACTTTTTACCCTCTAGTTTTATATAATTAAGACGGCAGCACATTGTTTTACTGTCTTCGCTGTACGAGCTTGAACGCATCGCGGCGGCCATCGCAACAGAGCGGATAGTCCCGGGGCAGCAGGCTAATCTTAGCGTCGGTTGTAGTAAGATTCCAAAGCTGCTGTTGTGGCTTTTGTCTAGAACATCTCATTTGCCCGAAGCGGAGAACGGCCAGGAACGTGTTGTTACTTCAAAATAAAGCGACGCAGCGATGCAAAGACACGGTCAACGCGTTTCCAGCACACAGACGAATATTTAGGGTAAAAAGATGCGTTGTTACCGTTCATGAAAGTCTGATTTATCGCAATAATAAACCAAACTTAAAGTATTCTGACTTTATAGTGTGATTAATGTGTTTACCAGTAGTGACCAGAGGTGGGCAGTACCTCACTTGCTTTACCTGAGGAACTGTTGGACGAAACTGTACTTTTTGGAGTAGTTTTTCGGACAACTAACGATGATTGTAGTTTTGTATTAGTCGCGAGTCAAATATTTCTGTTTTTATATGGAGTAAATACAGTTTTAACTAAATAAAGGTGGAAATGTGGCTTCCAGATACAGAATATTCACAAATAAAGTGCATCTATTTTGAGCTTTTGAGCTAAAGATGTTGCTGTTTTTGTTATAAAAAGTGTGTTAGTCCAGATAACATTGACAATGATCCAAATATGCTTATTTTAATAGTCACAATTATGTTTAAGTCTTGTTCAAATGAATCGTTGCAGCCCTAATCTATTTTAAAATATATATTGTTCAGAATTATTTATTGTATTGTAATGTAATATTGATTTAATGTTTGTGTTATTGAGGAATCGCTTCTTTATACACCACATTCAAACATTTATCTTGTGAAAAGTCTCATTGTAACTTTATATTATTAAAAAACTGAAAATGTGGGATTTTAATTCAGGGTTTAACAGCGATCACTTCATACATACTCTTTCATTCAGCTGTGTTTAAGAGAAAACAACACAACAGTCATCTTTACTCTGCATTTACTTGCTTTTTGTCTCATTAAGTATAAGTAACGTTGCATAATATGTCCAGAAGTGTGTGTTTTATTCTATTCATCTTATGTTTTTGCCTCTCTGTGGAGCATCTGTCCACCTGAAAGTGAAACGCTGCACATATGGACCTGTATCCATCACTCTGTTACGTAACAACCACTTGCCACAATAAGATAATATCACACTAAAGCCCAATTACACTAATGCGCGCGTCTTAATCCCGCGGCCGCGTTCAGCCAGCAGGGGGCGCGGTGTCCTCTGCGCGGCTGCAGTACCCGAGCCGCGCCGCAGGGGGCACTGTTGCTCCGCGGGAGACAGAAGCCGCAATGAAAAGCCACATTCCTTCAGTGCTCTGACTTTGAGAAAAACAAGTTGGGAGAGAAGCTGCCTCACAAAGAAAGAAAGGCAGGACTTAAATCAGTTCTTCGCGTTTTTTTTTTTTTTGTGACGCGGCCATTCCATATTCTACCATCTATTTTGTCAAAACTCTCGACTTGTTGCATTGGAATAAAACTCGGGGCAGGGGTTTGAATTGGGGGTCGTTATGTGTGTGTCGCGGACGGGAAATGGGCTCGTCCGGGGTGATTATGCAACAAGTAGGTGGCTTTAAAATAAAAAAGTAGTGCCGCTTGTGCGCTCATATGTGCGGGTTTTAGACGGGGGGGGGGGGGCGCGTTTCCTTCCATTACAAATGCATGTGTCAGCTTCCAGAGAGGGTGAGGGGGAGAGGGTGAGGGAGGATGGGTGCTTGTGGGGTGGCCTGGTCATTGGAGTGTTTTGTGCACTTAACCCTTTGGCCCACGTGCACGAGCTCCTGACTATCCTTACTGCATATGTTTGTTTGTTTGTAAAATAATCTCAAATACATCTAGATTATGAATGAACCACCTCCACTGACACTGTGTGACTTTACATTGCAATAAAACAAACAAAAACATCCCAAAACTCTAACACGCACTTATTACTATTTATTTCTTATTTACGCACTCTACAATAAAACCTGACGCGGTGTCTGATGCTTTAAACGTGATTCCCGTTGCTTTTCTGTGACGATGACGGTACAAATCTTGGCTCGAGTCTGTTCTGTTGTTGTTGTTGTTTTATGGCGGTTGGCATCCAATTGTTGCATTACCGCCAGACTGTTCACGCGGCTGTAGTAAACATCTGACCGAGCGGCGCGCGCGCTCACATCCCAGCGCGACTTCCCCCGGTGCATTCTGGTCCCCGCGCGAGGCAAAACCGACTTCCACAAAATTGGTTGTGTGATTAAAAGTGGAGGGAAGGGGGCGCGGCATGGCAGTGTGAAGGATCGCGGAGGGGAGGGGCGAAGGGGCGGAGGGGCGTGGCTAGAAGGAAAGTGGGAGGGGAAACGGGGCGGGGCTAGTGTGTTCAAAGCGCAGACGTCCAACCGGTGAATGGAAGCTGTTCTTTGTTGCGCTGGCTGCAGAGAGGCTCCTCCCCCCTTGCCTGCAGTTGAGGCTCCTCCCCCCTTGCCTGCAGTTGAGGCTCCTCCCCCCTTGCCTGCAGTTGAGGCTCCTCCCCCCTTGCCTGCAGTTGAGGCTCCTCCCCCCTTGCCTGCAGTTGAGGCTCCTCCCCCCTTGCCTGCAGTTGAGGCTCCTCCCCCCTTGCCTGCAGTTGAGGCTCCTCCCCCCTTGCCTGCAGTTGAGGCTCCTCCCCCCTTGCCTGCAGTTGAGGCTCCTCCCCGGCCGCGCGGCTCTGACTTAAATACGGAGCGCGCGCTGTCGGGAGCGCACTGAAGCACGCGGCACTGCGCTTCTACAGGGGCGGACACACACACACACACAACAACAACAAGCGACCACCACACGACTGCAGCCCCCCCGCCACCTCCTCGAACTTCGGGATTTTACTCTTGTTTTTGACTCTTTTCGAGGGGGAGACACCTTTTTTTTTACCGAGAGACTTTCGCCCTCAAACACAACCAGCCGTGGCACCAAGGCGTCTCCAAGGAAACCACCGCGCCGTTCTCCAATGAAAGAGGGAGCGCGCCAGCCAATCTGGGGAAACGAGATGTCCGCGACGGTCTTGTCAGCTTTCTACGACATGGACATGCTCTACAAGGTAAGAAAGAGTGTGCAAACGTGGAGAGGAGTGAGTGTGTGCAGCCGTGCAACAAGTGGCCTGAACTTAGAGATGTTTTAGAGCTGTTTTAGACTTGTTTAGAGCTGTTTTAGACTTGTTTAGAGCTGTTTTAGACTTGTTTTCGAGCTGTAGCGCGTGTTGTCCCGTGCAGCCCGCAGCCCGCTCACGTCTGCTCTCCCCCCGCAGGACAAAAGCATGAACATGAACGCGCTGCACATTAACAGTTTGCTGGACAAGAAGGCGGTGGGCGCCCCCGTCACGAGCCCGGGCTCCGGCGGCTCCTTCGCGCCCGGATTTTTCCGCCGGAACTCCACCAGCAACTTGGAGGCGATGACCAACGGCAACAAGTACCCGCTGAGCTCGTACGGCGGCCTGAAGGAGAACAACGGCCCGACGTGCAACGGCGGCGGCGGCGGCCTCAGCGCCACGGCCCTCATGAACAAGGAGAACAAGTTCCGCGACCGCGCGTTCAGCGAGAGCGCGGAGCGGGGCGTGCTGCAGCCCAAGGCCGGCTCGCAGATCAACTCCACCCGCTACAAGACGGAGCTGTGCCGGCCCTTCGAGGAGAACGGCTCGTGCAAGTACGGGGAGAAGTGTCAGTTCGCGCACGGTTACCACGAGCTGCGGAGCCTGTCCCGCCACCCCAAGTACAAGACGGAGCCGTGCCGCACGTTCCACACGATCGGCTTCTGCCCGTACGGCCCACGCTGTCACTTTATCCACAACGCGGACGAGCGGCGGCCGTCGCCCGCGGGCAACGCCAACGCCCCGTCCTCTGAGCCCCGCTGCGGGTACGGCCAGCGGGACATGCTGCCCCCCCAGCAGCTCTTCACGCAGCGGGACAGACCAAAGCTCCACCACAGCCTCAGCTTCTCCGGCTTCTCCACCCACCACGGGCTCGAGTCCCCGCTGCTCGACAGCCCCACGTCCCGCACGCCTCCCCCGCAGAACAGCGCCTCCTCCTCGGCCTCCAGCTTCTACGAGGAGGCGCTGTCCCCGAGCTCCTGCATTAACAGCGCTTTCAACTTCCCCGGGCAGGACCTCAAAGCCCTGCTGGCCCCGCTGGCGGTGCACACCGGCTACAACGGCGGGGCCTACTACGGGAACATGCCCGGCAGCGTGTGCCCGCCCTCCCCGCCGCCCACCTACAACATGAGCCACCTGCAGGCGCTGCGCCGCCTCAACGAGTCCCCGGTGTTCGAGCCCCCTCCCAGCCCCCCGGACTCGCTCTCTGACCGGGAGAGTTACGCGAGCGGGTCCCTCAGCTCCTCCGGGAGCCTCAGCGGCTCCGAGTCCCCGAGTCTGGACGCGGGGCGGCGTTTGCCGATCTTCAGCAGGCTGTCGATTTCTGATGACTGAACTTGTTTGGTGTCGTTTTTGTTTTCAAACGGATTACGGATGGCCTAAAGGGGAGTGGGGGGCCCGCACTGGCCCTCGACACGCAGCGGGTCAGTCCCTCCACTACATTTCGGCGGCAGACACCAGCTGAAGTGCCTTTGAGCAAGACATTAGTCCCCGGCCGCAGCAGCAGCAGCAGCTCTCGGGGCAGGACTGCTCTGACCTCCCTGGAGGGGGGCAGAGCAGGGCCCCACCTGGGATCAACGAACAGTCAGAAGTGTCCTTGACCTGGCATTAGTCTAGTGTTTCTTGTATGTAATATAGCTGTATTAAAGTTAGATAGTAACAGAAGGCATTCCACCAGTGCCTTGCCCATGGGCTCAGAGCAGCCCCTCCTTCGGCTCTATCAGGCCACACTTTTCCTGGGATTAGATGTGTAACGTGACTTGACAAGAAGAAGAGACTAAAGCGGTGTCAGATTTCCTCCATCCTGCCAAGAATATGCCTTGACTCAGAGTAACTGTTGTTTTTTTTTCCTTTTTGTCAAACTTTTCTTCTCCTGAAGCTTCTACTTCCATTCCAGTCTGTCTTCTGCCGGCGCCACCCAGTGGCCGCTCGGCTCCTCTCGCTTGTTGCTTGGTTGAAAAGCACTCTTGAGTTGGGTTTGTTTGGGGAAATCACTGCTGATGGTTGAATATATATTTTTTTAGCTGTTTTTTTGCGTGATTTACATAGCGGTGCATAACTGGCTATGGACTATTTAACTTATTTATTATCTTGTGAAAAGTATAGGCTACATTGGTAATTTGTGTCCATACTGTATTTATCAAGTATGATGAAGCAATAGATCTATATTCTTTTATGTTTAAATTATGATCGCCATTATTAATCTGCATAAAGTGGAGTGTATGTTCTTTTCACAGTAATATATATTTTGTTTTTTCTCCTTTTGTAACTTCACGTGGTTATTTTTATTGTAAATGAGTTTAAAAAAAAAAAAACAAGAAATCTTAATTTAAGAGAACGTATGTGATATTTATTTCATTAATTTTTTGGTTTCTTCGTTTACGTTTATTAAGGTTTGTGTGATTGCTGTTTGGCTACAGAGGTCGTGTCAGTGTGTAGAAGGCTTTTCCCGGTTTTATCTTAGACGACTTTCTTTTTTTTTTTCTTTTTTAGAATGTATAAACGATGTGGTTGTACAGACCGTCCAAACCGTTCTTTTTTTTTGTTTGTTTTTTCCGGCGTCAAACTACCCAAGTGGATTTTTTTTTTTAATTAACCAAAAAAGTATTTCTCTGCTTGCACAAGGCGTCACTGTGATTCCAGCCACGTGCTAAAGAATGTAGCATCCCTTGTGCCCCAGTATTTCCGATGTAGTGCCTACGGGGTTCACCAACCTGGACTTGCCTTATATAAGATTAACCAAATAAAGTATTTTCCTACATCTTTTATATACACCAACTGAATGTAGAGCAAGGTTGTTACCACTCTGACGAGACAACCGGAACCTTTTCTACCCCCATTCCTTTTATATTATATTTCTTTGTTGAAATCTATTTTTTTTTTCTATTTTTTTTTTTTTTTTTTGGAAAGTTTTCGCTGGCGAGGGATGTGGTTAAACACATTTTTGGGTGTACATAGTAGGTACAGGGGGATGCGCACTATGTACTTTTGACTACTTTTATCAGAAGTAAAGCTTTTTGAATGTAACACAAACGGACAAAACGGAGAGTGATATTTTTGGGGGAGTCGGTTCACTACAAATTGAGTGTGAGACTGTTAACTTTGTACTGTACATTTTTGTAGTTCTCCCAATAAAATACATTTTGAAAATAACTTTATTCGTATAGTTTTTAATATATCGTGCTTTTGTCTGTTTTTGAAGGTGATATATGCGACTTCTGAAGTATTGTGCTGTTGGGAAAAAGCATTGTTTGAAGTAAAAGTGAATGAGTTGGAGGTAAAACCAAACATTTTACTGTCAATTTCGAAGTATTTGTGGATAAATACTTAAAAAAGATGCCATACTACAATATATCTGCCCAACTGCAAAGGACTAGGGTTGATATTTACTACTTCAATCTGTATTTGTACAAGTAATAGTATTCAACTACCACTGGGAATAATTTATAGTACGACTTCAACTGCTGCATTTACAAGTACTGAAGTAGAAGTATATAATGAAGTAGATGCAAAACTACACAAAACCACTAGAGTACAAGTGGTATTCTAACTATCTGCCAGTTCATCTCTAAGTAACACAACGACTACTTCTGCAAATATTTGATAGTATGACTTCAACTGCTGCTCTTACAAGTACTGAAGTAGAAGTATATAATGAAGTAGATGCAAAACTACACCAGAGTACAAGTGGTATTCTAACTCTTAATTCCATCTGCCAAACCATTTCTAAGTAACATGACTACTTCTGCAAATATTTGATAGTACGACTTCAACTGCTGCAATTACAAGTATTGAAGTATAAGTATATAGATGCAAAAGTACTCAAAAGTGTAAAAGTAAAACAATAAGGTGTACTTGAGGTGAATATTAGCCTCTAGTGCTACAACTTCTATCTGTACTACAAGTAACAGTACTGCTACTGCATATACACTTGAACTTCCACTGAAGAAAGTACTGCAACTCATCTCCACCCACAGCGTTCTACCGTGTACATGTATATGTCGTAATGTAGGAAATATGTATACGTTTAAATGGCGTATAACACATTGTAGATGAAACAAATATATTCAAGATTCAGCTCAAATAAATGTGTAATCATTTTCAATATTTTGACCATTTGCCGTGACGTTTGTACTTTTACTTCCTGGTCGCACATGGGACGGACGTGACATGATAAGCAGTGCGTCGAGGTGATTTCAATCTGCATATCAACGCCTTTAATGATCTTCAACAAATATCAAAACTGGCTGGGAAAATATGTTCCTTCTGCAGATTTTGCGCATCGATAAACAACATTACACCTTGTAATTAGATGATATATTTAACGACGACACGACCGCGAACAAATTAGAAAACGTGAGATTAAGACTCGGAAACCTCAACAACACATACCATCGTGCCACCGGCGAGATTAGAAGTGTTCTGTTTGCTAAAGTAACTGAATGGAAGGCAGTTTGAGAGCGTTTTGCTTACAGTTTGCTCAAACCTGCTCCACTTTCACATTTCGCCGTGGAAAAAGCCCCAGGCCCCGCCCCCCCCCACCGCCGCTGACCTCTGACCTCACTTGGCCGCCCGCCTTTGAGCCCTTTACTCGCAGTGAAAACTCCTCCTGCTCAGGATTTTCCCTCCCTGCACTGGACTCTGGGAAATGTCCATCGCCTCGTGTTCTGTAGCGGTCAAGTCAAACGTAATAACAGTGGTGTTTGGAGCCCAAAAAGTGCACAAAAGTGTAAAAGTAACTAAATACTACTACTCAAGTGGAAGTGCAGTGCAGTAGTCTGATGTAAACAAACTGCCACATCCTTAAGAATGACAGTTTATTTAGTTTTGGAAGCTTCAGTAACTTGTGTTTTCTTAAATTATGTTGCAAATGTATCAATAACTAACATTTATACACAAAGTACATGTATACAAAGAGTAAACACTAGCAGCAGAAGGAAAATCCAAACCTGTGCGTGTCATGAAAGTGCTCGAGTGAAGGTGAAAGAATGTGCGATGTATTTATAAAATGGAAACGGGTTTTAAATGTCTTTTATGTGTTCAAATGTATGTAAAAAGTGTTGAAAAGCCCAACCGGGAGTTTAAAGGGCCCATGACAGGTTTTTACGATTTTCTAATTTTGACTTGATATGGTGTATTTATACTTGTTGTACATATAAATTATAGTTTTACACCAATCGAGTAAGTATTTGTGGAGAAAACATTGAAAAATCTGTAGAAAATAAATGACAGGAAGTGACATCACACCAGGGACACTCATTCCAGTTAAAGCTTATGCAAAATGTACTCAAAAAAACAATATATTGACTCTCTAAACATAATTCAACAAAATAAAGTCGCTCTCATATATTTTTATTTGTCAAATATGAAAAATTGTGACACTGGATGAGTTTTTTCCCAGTGTTTGTTGGGTAATTACCTACTGTGATGTCATCAATTACAAACAGGAAGTGAATTATAAACCTAAAAAATGTGCTATTCTGTGGTATTTAATTTTATTTATTTATTTTTGCCAAATTCAAAATATTTATCTTAACTGCGTTTTAGTTCAATGAGTCGTCAGGCCTGTAGGTGGCGCTTTAATGTATATTTGGTGCAAGAAATGTTGACACACATTTGGACTATTTTCGTACCAATTATATGATGATATAATTGGACGGACATATTCTAAGAGTCAGCTCCAGCCCTTTTACCTGTCCATATCTCTGCTCGAGCCGCACGCTGCCCCAGGACGCTGCCCCAGGACCCAGGACACTGCCCCAGGACGCTGCCCCAGGACCCAGGACACTGCCCCAGGACGCTGCCCCAGGACCCAGGACACTGCCCCAGGACGCTGCCCCAGGACCCAGGACACTGCCCCAGGACGCTGCCCCAGGACCCAGGACACTGCCCCAGGACGCTGCCCCAGGACCAAGGGCACTGCCCCAGGACGCTGCCCCAGGACCCAGGACGATGCGCCAGGACCCAGGACACTGCCCCAGGACCCAGGACGCTCCGCCAGGACCCAGGACGCTGCACCAGGACCCAGGACACTGCGCCAGGACACTGCCCCAGGACCCAGGACGCTCCGCCAGGACCCAGGACACTGCCCCAGGACCCAGGACACTGCCCCAGGACCCAGGACGCTGCACCAGGACCCAGGACACTGCGCCAGGACGCTGCCCCAGGACCCAGGACGCTGCACCAGGACACTCCGCCAGGACCCAGGACACTCCGCCAGGACCCAGGACACTGCGTCAGGACCCAAGACGCTGCCCCAGGACCCAGGACTCTCCGCCAGGACCCAGGACACTGCCCCAGGACCCAGGACACTGCGCCAGGACGCTGCCCCAGGACCCAGGACGCTGCACCAGGACCCAGGACACTCCGCCAGGACCCAGGACACTGCCCCAGGACCCAGGACACTGCGTCAGGACCCAGGACGCTGCCCCAGGACCCAGGACGCTGCGCCAGGACCCAGGACACTCCGCCAGGACCCAGGACACTGCGTCAGGACCCAGGACACTCCGCTAGGACCCAGGACACTCCGCCAGGACGCTGCCCCAGGACCCAGGACACTCCGCCAGGACGCTGCCCCAGGACCCAGGACGCTGCCCCAGGACCCAGGATGCTGCACCAGGACCCAGGACACTCCGCCAGGACTCAGGACACTGCGTCAGGACCCAGGACGCTGCCCCAGGACCCAGGACGCTGCGCCAGGACCCAGGACACTCCGCCAGGACCCAGGACACTGCGTCAGGACCCAGGACACTCCGCTAGGACCCAGGACACTCCGCCAGGACGCTGCCCCAGGACACTCCGCCAGGACGCTGCCCCAGGACCCAGGACGCTGCCCCAGGACCCAGGACGCTGCCCCAGGACCCAGGATGCTGCACCAGGACCCAGGACACTCCGCCAGGACTCAGGACACTGCGTCAGGACCCAGGACACTGCCCCAGGACCCAGGACACTCCGCCAGGACGCTGCCCCAGGACACTCCGCCAGGACCCAGGACACTCCGCCAGGACGCTGCCCCAGGACCCAGGACACTCCGCCAGGACGCTGCCCCAGGATCCAGGACGCTGCACCAGGACACTGCGCCAGGACGCTGCCCCAGGACCCAGGACGCTGCCCCAGGACCCAGGACGCTGCACCAGGACCCAGGACACTGCGTCAGGACCCAGGACACTGCCCCAGGACCCAGGACACTCCGCCAGGACCCAGGACACTCCGCCAGGACGCTGCCCCAGGACCCAGGACACTCCGCCAGGACGCTGCCCCAGGACCCAGGACGCTGCACCAGGACCCAGGACACTGCGTCAGGACCCAGGACACTCCGCCAGGACGCTGCCCCAGGACACTCCGCCAGGACGCTGCCCCAGGACCCAGGACGCTGCCCCAGGACCCAGGACACTCCGCCAAGACCCAGGACACTCCGCCAGGACGCTGCCCCAGGACGCTACACCAGGACCCAGGACACTCCGCCAGGACCCAGGACACTGCCCCAGGACCCAGGACACTCCGCTAGGACGCTGCCCCAGGACCCAGGACGCTACACCACGACCCAGGACACTCCGCCAGGACCCAGGACACTGCCCCAGGACCCAGGACACTCCGCCAGGACCCAGGACACTGCGTCAGGACCCAGGACACTGCCCTAGGACCCAGGACCCTCCGCCAGAACGCTGCCCCAGGACCCAGGACGCTGCACCAGGACCCAGGACACTGCGTCAGGACCCAGGACACTGCCCCAGGACCCAGGACACTCCGCCAGGACGCTGCCCCAGGACCCAGGACACTCCGCCAGGACCCAGGACACTCCGCCAGGACGCTGCCCCAGGACGCTACACCAGGACCCAGGACACTGCCCCAGGACCCAGGACACTCCGCTAGGACGCTGCCCCAGGACCCAGGACGCTACACCAGGACCCAGGACACTCCGCCAGGACCCAGGACACTGCGTCAGGACCCAGGACACTGCCCCAGGACCCAGGACCCTCCGCCAGAACGCTGCGTTTGTGCTCACGCCGGGCTCTGGTTTAATGCGTCTGGAGCCGGCACAATGAGAGGAAACGCCCGCAGTTGTGATTAGAGCAGGAAGACGCCGCCCTCTTCCCCTTTTCTCTGTCCCAGTGCTTTTCCTGCGCCTTCGGTTTCCCCTGTCCTCTTTAAGCCCCGCCGAAACCTTCCAGAAGTTACTATTTGTGCCGCGCGGGGAAGCTAGCCTCGTCCGCGTATTGTTGTGGCTCGCTTGGCCCGGACCCGGGGGTCAAGCTGAGTGACTGCACGCTTTAAAGGAACTAAAATGCACTTGAGATAAATATGTTTTGAATTCTGCAAAAAAATATAAAAATGCGGAATAGCTCATTTTTTACGTTTATAATTTCACTTCCTGTTTGTAATTGACATCACAAATTACCTAGCAAACACTCATCTAATGCCACAATTTTTTTAATTGACAAATAAAATATATGAGAGCGACTTTATTTTGTTGAATCAACGTTTAGAGAGTCAAAAAAGTTGTTTATTTTGTGTAAATTCTGCATAAACTTTGACTGGAATGAGTGTCCCTGGTGTGATGTCACTTCCTGTCATTTTATACGGATTTTTCAATGTTTTCTCCACAAACACCTGCTCAATTGGTGTAAAACTATCATTTATATGTACAACAAGTATAAATACACCAAATAAAGTCAAAATTAGAGTCTGGTAAAAACCTGTGATGGGCCCTTTAAAGGCTCGTTTGCTCGTCCCGTCCAAACACAACGAGCTGTTAATCATTGCGTGTCTTGGTTAAAGTGTAATAAGCTCTCGCGCTCCCTTTGGATCGAACAGACCTTCAGACAGGCAAAGTACAATCTATTTTAGAGGTTTTGTAACTTTTGAGGTCGGGACTCCCAGAATAAAAATGAAACTGACCCAACAGCTAAACAAAACTGTCGCTGGTGTAAATCAGCTTTGTCTGTTTGAAAAGTGTGTTGTGTTGTTGGACCTATTTTTTAACCAAATTACTCCTTTTGCGTGTAAATATGATCAAATACAGCGTCATAAAGTTTAAATACTCTCGTGAAATCAGCTCATGCCTCACTTTACATTGTTGAGCCATTATTTGACATGTTTATGAGGGTTTGGGGCTGGCACAAGTGCAATGTGTGGGATCAGGGCTGCAGCTAATGATTATTTAAACAGTCGACTTGTCAGCTATTATTGATTTTGATTCGTCAAACAATTATTTCTATTGTACATTGAGATTTTAACATTTTTTAACAAAGGAAAAGTTCAACTACGACGACTTCTAGATTGATCATATAGATTTTTTTGAAGTGTAATATAGAAGAAAATCTAAAATGGTTTATTCCTTTGACATTTAGATTCACTAATGGCAACGTCTTTGGTTTAACTGATCATTTTATGTGTTTTATGCATATTCAAAAATACATATATGTCATAGATTTTAATAAGACAAATAAAAATAAAAGTATTAATTAAGTAGTATTATATTATTGACAGTGAAAATGACGCAAAAACACAATAAAGGTTTGCAATTGACTTTAAAACCTAAACATTTTTGGCCCCACTTCATATGAACGGTTAGCCTGCACGTTAGCCTGCACATTAACCTGCACGTTAGCCTCCACATTAGCCTGCTCTCGCACATGTAGCCTCATGTTGGCCTGCACGTTAGCCTGCACGTTAGCCTGCACGTTAACCTCCACATTAGCCTGCTCTTGCACATGTAGCCTCATGTTAGCCTGCACGTTAGCCTGCACGTTAGCCTCCACATTAGCCTGCTCTCGCACATGTAGTCTCATGTTGGCCTGCACGTTAGCCTGCACGTTAGCCTGCTCTGGCACATGTAGCCTCATGTTAGCCTCCACATTAGCCTTCACATTAGCCTGCTCTCGCACATGTAGCTTCATGTTAGCCTCCACTTTAGCCTCCACATTAGCCTGCTCTTGCACATGTAGCCTGCACGTTAGCCTGCACATTAGCCTGCTCTGGCACATGTCGCCTCCGCGTTAGCCTGCACGTTGGCCTGCATGTTAGCCTGCACGTTAGCCTGCTCTGGCACATGTAGCCTCCACGTTAGCCTGCATGTTAGCCTCCACATTAGCCTGCTCTCGCACATGTAGCCTCCACGTTAGCCTGCATGTTAGCCTCCACGTTAGCCTGCTCTCGCACATGTAGCCTCATGTTGGCCTGCACGTTAGCCTCCACGTTAGCCTGCACATTAGCCTGCTCTCGCACATGTAGCCTCCACGTTAACCTGCACGTTAGCCTCCACGTTAGCCTGCATGTTAGCCTGCACATTAGCCTGCTCTCGCACATGTAGCCTCCACGTTAACCTGCACGTTAGCCTCCACGTTAGCCTGCATGTTAGCCTGCACGTTAGCCTGCTCTGGCACATGTAGCTTCCACGTTAGCTTGCATGTTAGCCTGCACGTTAGCCTGCTCTGGCACATGTAGCCTCATGTTGGCTTAATAAAACGTTATCAGCGACTGTTTACCCTGTAAACGTGTGAACACAACACCACACCTACAAGTAACACAGGCTTTATGTACCGTGAGCGCCGCTCGCTCACAGGACTCGCTGTTGTCTTTGGCTTTGTGCGTTTAACTGTGGCTCCGATGACACAACAGGCATGTGATGTTGAAAAGGCGCCAAGGCACTAAACATACACCGAGGAAACAATATAGATCTGTAATAACGACTTCTACAATTGTGAAAGGACATGAATTCAGAATCTTGTTTTGAGCAGTTTTCACTAATGATTTAGCTTAATTTTACTGGTTTCATTGTGTATTTTCTTGCCATTTCAAGCTAATTTTTGTCATGAAGTTGGACATTATTGGAAACTGACATGACATTTCACGACACTGGCTGAATATTAGTCATGTGATTGAAATATTAAACACAAACACAAGGAAAAGTACATTATAGTTTTGATGGAGTTTTGTTTCCGACTCCAAAATGTTCATGAAAAAATAAGAAAAATCAGAAAGCGACAGAAACTACGCTCCATTCTTTTTTGTATTTTTAGAGTGCAGAGTACGCGCTGGTATGTGGCTCTGGCTAATGTACCTGTAGTTTGTGTACTGTTGAATTATCAGGTTTGATCATTGACTCTGACCCTCCCACTGCAACAACAACACACACGTCCTGTTTGGAGGAAACCGAGGAAGTTTAGCGCCATTGTGTGTGTGCGATGGCACGGCAGTTTGACCGTTTGCACCGGCGCTGGAGAGGAATGGGACGCTTTTACCGGAGCGTTTCACTTTTAAGCAGCGTTTCCCAACAGTCTTGCTCCAGTCTGCTCACCGTGGTTCACTGTGGAAGATTTCCGGTGGTGGGTCATGTGCGCAGAGGTGTTGAATGTTGTGGGGCTTTTTAGGCAAAGCAATAGAAGGTTCTAGACTCTCCTCCAGATGAATTAAAGTCCATTTTTTTTCTATTTTTATTTTGTTACCTGGGTGGTATTCTGCAGTGGAACCATGCAGCTGGTCGTTTGCTGGTTAAAACAAACGTGTGGACGTGGCAGTTTGACCCAACTGTTGTGTCCTCAGGCAAGACACTTCACCCGCCTTGTTTTTTATAACTGATGAACCTTTGACTCATTATGTTTTATTAGTGTAGAAAAAATGCAGTTGTATCATCTGGAACTCTCCTGGACAAATGAGGAATTACACCGTTTAATTTGTGTTTGTTTATTTATTTATTCATGTTCCAGTTTTATTCTCCCCCCCAAAAAAAATGCGTTGACACGTATTATTTTTACTTATTTGTTCCTGGCCCAGAAGGAGGGTCTAAGGACAGGGGCCCTCGGACATTGCCAAGTCCTTGTGAACATTGTTTATTCGTTTTTCACTGTCGCTGATTTTGGGTGTTACAAAAATAAATTGAATTTAATTGAATTTGAATCCTTTTTATCTGTGGAGCGCTCCAAGACGCTTTTCGTTGCATTTCATTCATTCCATATCTGTTCCCACTGCTGCCCGGGGCAGACTGACAGAAGCAAGGCTGCCAATCTCAAACTTCGCACGACCTATCGCCACCAGTCAGCCAAAGGTGTTTGGGACATTTCCCTCTAGCGCCCCAGTGTGGCACCTGGACAGTTTATTGGTGTAGTGTAAAGAGTGTAAAGAGTGTGAAGAGTGCGAAGAGTGCGAAGAGTGCAAAGAGTGCAAAGAGTGCAAAGAGTGTAAAGAGTGCAAAGAGTGTAAAGAGTGTAAAGAGTGCAAAGAGTGCGAAGAGTGCGAAGAGTGCGAAGAGTGCGAAGAGTGCGAAGAGTGCGAAGAGTGCGAAGAGTGCGAAGAGTTTTCCATTAAAGCACTGACCAGGCCCTGCCCTGCTTAGCTTCCAACACCTGACAGGACCGGGCAGTGGCACGCAGGAAGGATCATGGATCATGTTGTTGATGTGTTACGTTGTTGTTGTTGATGTGTTACGTTGTTGTTGGTGTGTTTTACGTTGTTGTTGGTGTGTTTTACGTTGTTGTTGATGTATTATGTTGTTGTTGATGTGTTACGTTGTTGTTGATGTGTTACGTTGTTGATGTGTTACGTTGTTGATGTGTTACGTTGTTGTGGATGTGTTACGTTGTTGTGGATGTGTTACGTTGTTGTTGATGTGTTACGTTGTTGTGGATGTGTTACGTTGTTGTGGATGTGTTACGTTGTTGTCGATGTGTTACGTTGTTGATGTGTTACGTTGTTGATGTGTTTTGTTGTTGTTGATGTGTTACGTTGTTGATGTGTTACGTTGTTGTTGATGTGTTACGTTGTTGATGTGTTACGTTGTTGTTGATGTGTTACGTTGTTGTTGATGTGTTACGTTGTTGATGTGTTACGTTGTTGTTGATGTGTTACGTTGTTGATGTGTTACGTTGTTGTTGATGTGTTATGTTGTTGATGTGTTACGTTGTTGTTGATGTGTTAGGTTGTTGTTGATGTGTTACGTTGTTGATGTGTTACGTTGTTGTTGATGCGTTACGTTGTTGTTGATGTGTTACGTGTTACGTTGTTGTTGATGTGTTACGTTGTTGTTGATGTGTTACGTTGTTGTTGATGTGTTACGTTGTTGATGTGTTACGTTGTTGTTGATGTGTTAGGTTGTTGTTGATGTGTTACGTTGTTGATGTGTTACGTTGTTGTTGATGCGTTACGTTGTTGTTTATGTGTTACGTTGTTGTTGATGTGTTACGTTGTTGTTGATGTGTTACGTTGTTGTTGATGTGTTACGTTGTTGTTGATGTGTTACGTTGTTGATGTGTTACGTTGTTGTTGATGTGTTACGTTGTTGATGTGTTACGTTGTTGTTGATTTGTTACGTTGTTGTTGATGTGTTACGTTGTTGTTGATGTGTTACGTTGTTGTTGATGTGTTATGTTGTTGTTGATGTGTTACGTTGTTGATGTGTTACGTTGTTGATGTGTTACGTTGTTGATGTGTTACGTTGTTGATGTGTTACGTTGTTGTTGTGTTACGTTGTTGATGTGTTACGTTGTTGTTGATTTGTTACGTTGTTATTGATGTGTTACGTTGTTGTTGATGTGTTATGTTGTTGTTGATGTGTTACGTTGTTGTTGATGTGTTACGTTGTTGATGTGTTATGTTGTTGTTGATTTGTTACGTTGTTGTTGATGTGTTACGTTGTTGTTGATGTGTTATGTTGTTGTTGATGTGTTACGTTGTTGATGTGTTACGTTGTTGATGTGTTACGTTGTTGATGTGTTACGTTGTTGATGTGTTACGTTGTTGTTGTGTTACGTTGTTGATGTGTTACGTTGTTGTTTACGTTGTTGTTGATTTGTTACGTTGTTATTGATGTGTTACTGTTGTTGTTGATGTGTTACGTTGTTGTTGATGTGTTACGTTGTTGATGTGTTACGTTGTTGATGTGTTACGTTGTTGATGTGTTACGTTGTTGTTGATGTGTTACATTGTTGTTGATGTGTTACGTTGTTGTTGATGTGTTACATTGTTGTTGATGTGTTACGTTGTTGTTGATGTGTTACGTTGTTGTTGATGTGTTACGTTGTTGATGTGTTACGTTGTTGTTGATGCGTTACGTTGTTGTTGATGTGTTACGTTGTTGATGTGTTACGTTGTTGTTGATCCGTTACGTTGTTGTTGATGTGTTACGTTGTTGTTGATGTGTTACGTTGTTGTTGATGCGTTACGTTGTTGTTGATGTGTTACGTTGTTGTTGATGTGTTACGTTGTTGATGTGTTACGTTGTTGATGTGTTACGTTGTTGATGTGTTACGTTGTTGATGTGTTACGTTGTTGTTGTGTTACGTTGTTGATGTGTTACGTTGTTGTTGATTTGTTACGTTGTTATTGATGTGTTACGTTGTTGTTGATGTGTTATGTTGTTGTTGATGTGTTACGTTGTTGTTGATGTGTTACGTTGTTGATGTGTTATGTTGTTGTTGATTTGTTACGTTGTTGTTGATGTGTTACGTTGTTGTTGATGTGTTATGTTGTTGTTGATGTGTTACGTTGTTGTAGTTGATGTGTTACGTTGTTGATGTGTTACGTTGTTGATGTGTTACGTTGTTGATGTGTTACGTTGTTGATGTGTTACGTTGTTGTTGATTTGTTACGTTGTTATTGATGTGTTACGTTGTTGTTGATGTGTTATGTTGTTGTTGATGTGTTACGTTGTTGTTGATGTGTTACGTTGTTGATGTGTTACGTTGTTGATGTGTTACGTTGTTGATGTGTTACGTTGTTGTTGATGTGTTACATTGTTGTTGATGTGTTACGTTGTTGTTGATGTGTTACATTGTTGTTGATGTGTTACGTTGTTGTTGATGTGTTACGTTGTTGTTGATGTGTTACGTTGTTGATGTGTTACGTTGTTGTTGATGCGTTACGTTGTTGTTGATGTGTTACGTTGTTGATGTGTTACGTTGTTGTTGATCCGTTACGTTGTTGTTGATGTGTTACGTTGTTGTTGATGTGTTACGTTGTTGTTGATGCGTTACGTTGTTGTTGATGTGTTACGTTGTTGTTGATGTGTTAGGTTGTGGGACTGTTTAGGCAAAGCAACAGCCGGTTGATGTTGATGTCGTTGATGTTTCAGCAGCAGGATTTTGAGTGTTGCTTTTACGAAACACTAAATTGACTCATTTGAAAGGAAAAATGTCGAGTAATTCGCTCTGCAGCGAGAGGTGAACCTGAATCAGCCTGAATCATCCTGTTTGTGTGGGCCAGTGCTATCCGGTGATGGGGGGCACGGGGGGCTACAGGGGGGCACGGGCGTGTGCTCAGGGGTGTAAAGGGGGACAAGTGGGGTGCAGAGGAGGAGAGGTGCCCCGGGTGTCCTAGGCCAGTCCCGCGCTCGCCCTGGATCGCCCTGTCCCGCCGCCTTCAACGCACCGCCACGTAAATATTTACCCAGCAGCGTCTTGTGAGAGGCCGAGTGTTTACGGCGGCTCCTCCGTGTGCGAGCGCCCGAGTGCAGAAGTGCAGCGCCCGAGTGCAGAAGTGCAGCGCCCGAGTGCAGCGCCCGAGTGCAGAAGTGCAGCGCCCGAGTGCAGAAGTGCAGCGCCCGAGTGCAGCGCCCGAGTGCAGCGCCCAAGTGCAGAAGTGCAGCGCCCGAGTGCAGAAGTGCAGCGCCCGAGTGCAGAAGTGCAGCGCCCGAGTGCAGAAGTGCAGCGCCCGAGTGCAGCGCCCGAGTGCAGCGCCCGAGTGCAGAAGTGCAGCGCCCGAGTGCAGCGCCCGAGTGCAGCGCCCGAGTGCAGAAGTGCAGCGCCCGAGTGCAGAAGTGCAGCGCCCGAGTGCAGCGCCCGAGTGCAGCGCCCGAGTGCAGAAGTGCAGCGCCCGAGTGCAGAAGTGCAGCGCCCGAGTGCAGAAGTGCAGCGCCCGAGTGCAGCGCCCGAGTGCAGAAGTGCAGCGCCCGAGTGCAGCGCCCGAGTGCAGTGCCGCGATGAGCGATGAGTTTGCTGAATGTCTTTATTTCTCGTGGTAATCACTTTGCATGTATAAAAGGTCGGCCTGAATAAAATGTAAGTAAAGTCACATGACAAAATATAGTATTAGAATGGGTATTTGTTTTATTTTTAACATTTAAAACTTACCAAAAACTTATTCAACGGTCAAATGAGTCATAAAAAAGAGGATTTGCATTTGTTAAACGATCGATACCAAATACAAACGTTAACGATGTGTAGGACTTTAAATAGCTTTGGCAGTAAATGCAAATACATTGGAGGTTATTCTTATGTCCTAAACAATTGCGACACATTGTGATATATTTCCCACTGAAGTCGTGTGTGGGCGGAGACGTGTCCAGCCAAACCAAACCTGGACCTGAGGACTGGACACGGGACACACAAACGGACAGTTGCATTATGTTTACGCAACGGTCATCTGCAGTCTGAACGTGTTTACTCCCCAAACCTTCTGGTCCTCTGAAAGTGCCTCTTGTTGAGTCCGGGCCCGGCGGTCTGAGCGGTCTGAGTGGTCTGAGCGGTCTGAGCGGTCTGAGCCCTGTGCAGTGAGAGGGAAGTGACAGTGACGATCTGACGGCTCCGTGTGTGAGAGACGCACGTGTCAAATGTAGCAGCTCCTGAACACCTCGCTCCAGCAGGGTTTAACTGAGGAGAGGACAAACACAGGATTCACAACAGGAGGAGAGGGGGAGGAGGGGGAGAGGGAGGGAGAGAGGGAGGGAGGGAGGGAGAGAGGGAGGAGAGGGAGGGAGGAGAGGGAGAGAGGGAGGAGAGGGGAGGGAGAGAGGGAGGGAGGAGAGGGAGAGAGGGGGGAGAGGGGAGGGAGAGAGGAAGGAGAGGGGAGGGAGAGAGGAGAGGTGAGGAGAGGGGAGGGAGAGAGGGAGGGAGGGAGGGAGGGGGGAGAGGGGAGGAGAGGGGGAGGACAAACACAGGATTCACAACAGGAGGAGAGGGGGAGGAGGGGGAGAGGGAGGGAGGGAGAGAGGGAGGGAGGGAGAGAGGGAGGAGAGGGAGGGAGGAGAGGGAGAGAGGGAGGAGAGGGGAGGGAGAGAGGGAGGGAGGAGAGGGAGAGAGGGGGGAGAGGGGAGGGAGAGAGGGAGGAGAGGGGAGGGAGAGAGGGAGGGAGGAGAGGGAGAGAGGGGGGAGAGGGGAGGGAGAGAGGGAGGGAGGAGAGGGAGAGAGGGGGGAGAGGGGAGGGAGAGAGGAAGGAGAGGGGAGGGAGAGAGGGGGGAGAGGGGAGGGAGGGAGGAGAGGTGAGGAGAGGGGAGGGAGAGAGGGAGGGAGGAGAGGGAGAGAGGGGGGAGAGGGGAGGGAGAGAGGAAGGAGAGGGGAGGGAGAGAGGAGAGGTGAGGAGAGGGGAGGGAGAGAGGGAGGGAGGGAGGGGGGAGAGGGGAGGAGAGGGGGAGGACAAACACAGGATTCACAACAGGAGGAGAGGGGGAGGAGGGGGAGAGGGAGGGAGGGAGAGAGGGAGGGAGGGAGAGAGGGAGGAGAGGGAGGGAGGAGAGGGAGAGAGGGGGGAGAGGGGAGGGAGAGAGGGAGGAGAGGGGAGGGAGAGAGGGAGGGAGGAGAGGGAGGAGAGGGAGAGAGGGGGGAGAGGGGAGGGAGAGAGGAAGGAGAGGGGAGGGAGAGAGGGGGGAGAGGGGAGGGAGGGAGGGAGGGAGGGGGGAGAGGGGAGGAGAGGGGGAGGACAAACACAGGATTCACAACAGGAGAAGAGGGCTGGAAGGAGGGAGGAGGGACAGAGAGTGAGAGAGAAGGGTGAGACAGAGAGCCAATGACACTAAACTGGTTATTGATTGTGTCTTTTATTCAATAAATATTTGTGACGTGTTTATTTCTTCATCATGTATTTCACCGTCATGTAGAGGGACAACATAGCATTTTTGTTCTTATTAGATGCCAACTTTTTATTTTCTTGTCATAGGGTCTTACATCAGATGCCCTACATCAGGGCAATTCTATATAAGGCCTGGGGGCCAAATCAGGCACTCCGGTTGATTTATTCCGGCCCACAACCATCTTTCAAATATTAAAAAGTAATAATAACCTTGTTTACAGGTTTGATGCTGGGTTTGTCCTGGTTGAGACCTGGTTGGTACTGGTCCAGTCCTAGTTTAATTCTGGTTCAGAACGGGATGAGCAATTTTGCATCGGAATGTTGCTAATGCTAATGTTATTACACACAAAATGTTACAAAATGCTGTTGCCGTGGCGTCGCGTCGTGCACCTCTGGAACTCTTGCCCTATATGATGTACACGAGGCAAAAGTCCGGGAAGATGGATTGATGTTTTTGAATTTTGTCCAAAAAAAGGCAGTAGAAGCAAAAAAATAATAATGTTTAAATAAATTAGACCAGAGACAAAAACTATGATGTTAAAACGTATTAACCCTTTTTAACCGTAACTTGTGTCCTACGTGAAGCTGGAGGTCAGTTTGGGGTTCGGTGACTCATTGTCCGTTCGGCTGCTCCGGCGTAATCACATTTACCTCCTGTTTATCCCGTACAAACAGCACAAGTGTGTGGAACGAGCGCTGCTGCTGCTGCTGCTGGAACGACAGAGCTCGTCCTGCACGTCACGCTTAAAAGTCTGACAAAGCATTAATATAAGTAAAAAACCCACGCGGTCCGGGGCATTCGCTTGTGGTCTTTCCTCCAGCTTAAGGATGTCGGAACTTTTAGATTCATCACTAATTGTGTTTGTTCAGGTGAAAATAGTCATAAAAACAAAAAAATAAATGTCTAAAAATAAGGGAGAATTTTAGAATCAGTAAAGCTAAATGTAAAGTCTGTTTTTGTCACATTAACTTTACTTTATCAATGAAAACATTTGATATCATAAATGCAGTGGTTCTCAAAGCGGGGGTCGCGAAATCATCTCAAAATGTAATGTTGAAAGGATGACTCTCTATTTTATCCTTTTTTATTTTTTTAACAGTCTTTATTTTTAGTTAGTTTGAGTGAAATTGGGTCAGAAAACACAATAAACGACTAAAATAAATGCACTTAAACCTAAACTTCCTTGTTCCAGACGTGCTGTGGGGGCTTCAGGGACAATGTGGGGTCCCAGCCTGACACGTTTGGGAACCTCTGGACTAAAAGTGATGTATCGACATATTTTAACAAAACATAAAAGTTGACGTGCTTTATCTACAATTCCACGTACATTTAGAGCCTTGTCCATTGTGGGCGTTACAATGTCTAAAAACTGAAAACCATATGATGTTATCGCAGTTATTATCTATGTTTTTATCACGTTTCCCTCATGTCCCGCCACACTCTCAACACCCTTTTCTACAATGTGAGTCGTTCCCGTGGATTTAAAAACATCGATATCGACTATTATTGGAAATCAGCTGGAAAAAAACATTAGTCGTTGTTAAAAGTTCTAAACTGCGACAAAACTGGTGTTAACACACGTTTAAGGTGCACTAGACAAGAACTGATCTGGTCTTAATTTACACAACAATTAATGAAATCGTGTTTGAGATCATCATCAATTTTGTTGCCACGTCCAAATGTTTGTCTCATTTGCATTTTCAAAGGCCCCGACTCACTGCAGCGTCTAACGAGCTCTAATCAGACCCGACTCACTGCAGCGTCTAACGAGCTCTAATCAGACCCGACTCACTGCAGCGTCTAACGAGCTCTAATCAGACCCGACTCACTGCAGCGTCTAACGAGCTCTAATCAGACCCGACTCACTGCAGCGTCTAACGAGCGCTAATCAGACCCGACTCTCTGCAGCGTCTAACGAGCTCTAATCAGACCCGACTCTCTGCAGCGTCTAACGAGCTCTAATCAGACCCGACTCTCTGCAGCGTCTAACGAGCTCTAATCAGACCCGACTCACTGCAGCGTCTAACGAGCTCTAATCAGACCCGACTCTCTGCAGCGTCTAACGAGCTCTAATCAGACCCGACTCACTGCAGCGTCTAACGAGCTCTAATCAGACCCGACTCACTGCAGCGTCTAACGAGCTCTAATCAGACCCGACTCTCTGCAGCGTCTAACGAGCTCTAATCAGACCCGACTCACTGCAGCGTCTAACGAGCTCTAATCAGACCCGACTCACTGCAGCGTCTAACGAGCGCTAATCAGACCCGACTCTCTGCAGCGTCTAACGAGCTCTAATCAGACCCGACTCTCTGCAGCGTCTAACGAGCTCTAATCAGACCCGACTCTCTGCAGCGTCTAACGAGCTCTAATCAGACCCGACTCTCTGCAGCGTCTAACGAGCTCTAATCAGACCCGACTCTCTGCAGCGTCTAACGAGCTCTAATCAGACCCGACTCACTGCAGCGTCTAACGAGCTCTAATCAGACCCGACTCTCTGCAGCGTCTAACGAGCTCTAATCAGACCCGACTCACTGCAGCGTCTAACGAGCTCTAATCAGACCCGACTCACTGCAGCGTCTAACGAGCTCTAATCAGACCCGACTCTCTGCAGCGTCTAACGAGCTCTAATCAGACCCGACTCACTGCAGCGTCTAACGAGCTCTAATCAGACCCGACTCACTGCAGCGTCTAACGAGCTCTAATCAGACCCGACTCACTGCAGCGTCTAACGAGCTCTAATCAGACCCGACTCACTGCAGCGTCTAACGAGCTCTAATCAGACCCGACTCACTGCAGCGTCTAACGAGCTCTAATCAGACCCGACTCACTGCAGCGTATAACGAGCTCTAATCAGACCCGACTCACTGCAGCGTCTAACGAGCTCTAATCAGACCCGACTCTCTGCAGCGTCTAACGAGCTCTAATCAGACCCGACTCACTGCAGCGTATAACGAGCTCTAATCAGACCCGACTCACTGCAGCGTCTAACGAGCTCTAATCAGACCCGACTCTCTGCAGCGTCTAACGAGCTCTAATCAGACCCGACTCACTGCAGCGTCTAACGAGCTCTAATCAGACCCGACTCACTGCAGCGTCTAACGAGCTCTAATCAGACCCGACTCACTGCAGCGTCTAACGAGCTCTAATCGGACCACATTTATCTCCCACGTTTATGACACAAACTCCAATTGTTAACAACAAACGTCATCGTGTGTTTCCTGTCATCAGTGATGTCACTTTTCCCCATTCAAATGTTTTAATTTACTTTTCTTAATTAAAGCGTAATATTTCCTAATTGGCAGTTAATTGTGCTTCATGAGCCTGAGGGACGGAATAAAGCGACTGTAGACGGAATAAAGCGACTGTAGACGGAATAAAGCGACTGTAGATGGAATAAAGCGACTGTAGACAGAATAAAGCGACTGTAGATGGACTAAACCGACTGTAGATGGAATAAAGCGACTGTAGACGGAATAAAGCGACTGTAGATGGACTAAACCGACTGTAGATGGAATAAAGCGACTGTAGACGGAATAAAGCGACTGTAGATGGACTAAACCGACTGTAGATGGAATAAAGCGACTGTAGACGGAATAAAGCGACTGTAGATGGAATAAAGCGACTGTAGATGGAATAAAGCCACTGTAGACGGAATAAAGCGACTTTAGATGGAATAAAGCGACTGTAGATGGAATAAACCGACTGTAGACGGAATAAAGCGACTGTAGATGGAATAAACCGACTGTAGATGGAATAAAGCGGCTGTAGATGGAATAAAGCGACTGTAGACGGAATAAAGCGACTGTAGATGGAATAAAGCGACTGTAGACGGAATAAAGCGACTGTAGATGGAATAAACATACTGTAGATGGACTAAAGCGACTGTAGATGGAATAAAGTGACTGTAGATGGAATAAAGCGACTGTAGATGGAATAAAGCGACTGTAGATTGAATAAACCGACTGTAGACGGACTAAACCGACTGTAGATGGAATAAACCGACTGTAGACGGAATAAAGCGACTGTAGATGGAATAAAGCAACTGTAGATGGAATAAAGCGATTGTAGATGGAATAAACCGACTGTAGACGGAAAAAAACGACTGTAGACGGAATAAAGCGACTGTAGACGGAATAAAGCGACTGTAGATGGACTAAAGCGACTGTAGATGGAATAAAGCGACTGTAGACGGAATAAAGCGACTGTAGATGGAATAAAGCGACTGTAGACGGAATAAAGCGACTGTAGATGGAATAAAGCGACTGTAGACGGAATAAAGCGACTGTAGATGGAATAAAGCGACTGTAGATGGAATAAACTGACTGTAGATGGAATAAAGCGACTGTAGATGGACTAAACTGACTGTAGACGGAATAAAGCGACTGTAGATGGAATAAAGCGACTGTAGACGGAATAAAGCGACTGTAGATGGAATAAAGCGACTGTAGACGGAATAAAGGGACTGTAGATGGAATAAACTGACTGTAGACGGAATAAAGCGACTGTAGATGGAATAAAGCGACTGTAGACGGAATAAAGCGACTGTAGATGGAATAAAGCGACTGTAGACGGAATAAAGCGACTGTAGATGGAATAAAGCGACTGTAGATGGAATAAAGCGACTGTAGATGGAATAAACTGACTGTAGATGGAATAAAGCGACTGTAGATGGAATAAACAGACTGTAGATGGAATAAAGCGAATGTAGATGGAATAAACCGACTGTAGACGGAATAAAGCAACTGTAGACGGAATAAAGCGACTGTAGATGGAATAAAGCGACTGTAGACGGAATAAAGCGACTGTAGATGGAATAAAGCGACTGTAGACGGAATAAAGCGACTGTAGATGGAATAAAGCGACTGTAGATGGAACAAACTGACTGTAGATGGAATAAAGCGACTGTAGATGGAATAAACAGACTATAGATGGAATAAAGCGACTGTAGATGGAATAAAGCGACTGTAGACGGAATAAAGCAACTGTAGATGGAATAAACCGACTGTAGACGGAAAAAAACGACTGTAGATGGAATAAATAAAGCGACTGTAGATGGAATAAAGCGACTGTAGATGGACTAAAGCGACTGTAGATGGAATAAAGTGACTGTAGATGGAATAAAGCGACTGTAGATGGAATAAAGCGACTGTAGATGGAATAAACCGACTGTAGACGGAATAAAGCAACTGTAGATGGAATAAAGCGACTGTAGATGGAATAAACCGACTGTAGATGGAATAAAGCGACTGTAGATGGAATAAAGCGACTGTAGATGGAATAAACTGACTGTAGACGGAATAAAGCGACTGTAGATGGAATAAAGCGACTGTAGATGGAATAAACCGACTGTAGACGGAATAAAGCAACTGTAGATGGAATAAAGCGACTGTAGATGGAATAAACCGACTGTAGATGGAATAAAGCGACTGTAGATGGAATAAAGCGACTGTAGATGGAATAAAGCGACTGTAGACGGAATAAAGCGACTGTAGATGGAATAAAGCGACTGTAGACGGAATAAACTGACTGTAGATGGAATAAATAAAGAGACTGTAGATGGAATAAAGCGACTGTAGATGGAATAAACCGACTGTAGATGGAATAAAGCGACTGTAGACGGAATAAACCGACTGTAGATGGAATAAATAAAGCGACTGTAGATGGAATAAAGCGACTGTAGACGGAATAAAGCGACTGTAGATGGAATAAAGCGACTGTAGATGGAATAAACTGACTGTAGACGGAATAAAGCGACTGTAGATGGAATAAAGCGACTGTAGATGGAATAAAGCGACTGTAGACGGAATAAAGCAACTGTAGACGGAATAAACCGACTGTAGACGGAATAAACCGACTGTAGATGGAATAAATAAAGCGACTGTAGATGGAATAAAGCGACTGTAGATGGAATAAAGCGACTGTAGATGGAATAAAGCGACTGTAGATGGAATAAAGCGACTGTTGATGGAATAAAGCGACTGTAGACGGAATAAAGCAACTGTAGATGGAATAAACCGACTGTAGACGGAATAAACCGACTGTAGATGGAATAAATAAAGCGACTGTAGATGGAATAAAGCGACTGTAGATGGACTAAACTGACTGTAGATGGAATAAAGCGACTGTAGATGGAATAAACAGACTGTAGATGGAATAAAGCGAATGTAGATGGAATAAACCGACTGTAGACGGAATAAAGCAACTGTAGACGGAATAAAGCGACTGTAGATGGAATAAAGCGACTGTAGACGGAATAAAGCGACTGTAGATGGAATAAAGCGACTGTAGACGGAATAAAGCGACTGTAGATGGAATAAAGCGACTGTAGATGGAACAAACTGACTGTAGATGGAATAAAGCGACTGTAGATGGAATAAACAGACTGTAGATGGAATAAAGCGACTGTAGATGGAATAAAGCGACTGTAGACGGAATAAAGCAACTGTAGATGGAATAAACCGACTGTAGACGGAAAAAACCGACTGTAGATGGAATAAATAAAGCGACTGTAGATGGAATAAAGCGACTGTAGATGGACTAAAGCGACTGTAGATGGAATAAAGTGACTGTAGATGGAATAAAGCGACTGTAGATGGAATAAAGCGACTGTAGATGGAATAAACCGACTGTAGACGGAATAAAGCAACTGTAGATGGAATAAAGCGACTGTAGATGGAATAAACCGACTGTAGATGGAATAAAGCGACTGTAGATGGAATAAAGCGACTGTAGATGGAATAAAGCGACTGTAGATGGAATAAACTGACTGTAGACGGAATAAAGCGACTGTAGATGGAATAAAGCGACTGTAGATGGAATAAACCGACTGTAGACGGAATAAAGCAACTGTAGATGGAATAAAGCGACTGTAGATGGAATAAACCGACTGTAGATGGAATAAAGCGACTGTAGATGGAATAAAGCGACTGTAGATGGAATAAAGCGACTGTAGACGGAATAAAGCGACTGTAGATGGAATAAAGCGACTGTAGACGGAATAAACTGACTGTAGATTGAATAAATAAAGAGACTGTAGATGGAATAAAGCGACTGTAGATGGAATAAACCGACTGTAGATGGAATAAAGCGACTGTAGACGGAATAAACCGACTGTAGATGGAATAAAGCGACTGTAGACGGAATAAACCGACTGTAGATGGAATAAATAAAGCGACTGTAGATGGAATAAAGCGACTGTAGACGGAATAAAGCGACTGTAGATGGAATAAAGCGACTGTAGATGGAATAAACTGACTGTAGACGGAATAAAGCGACTGTAGTTGGAATAAAGCGACTGTAGATGGAATAAAGCGACTGTAGACGGAATAAAGCAACTGTAGACGGAATAAACCGACTGTAGACGGAATAAACCGACTGTAGATGGAATAAATAAAGCGACTGTAGATGGAATAAAGCGACTGTAGATGGAATAAAGCGACTGTAGACGGAATAAAGCGACTGTAGATGGAATAAAGCGACTGTAGATGGAATAAAGCGACTGTAGATGGAATAAAGCGACTGTAGATGGAATAAACCGACTGTAGATGGAATAAAGCGACTGTAGATGGAATAAAGCGACTGTTGATGGAATAAAGCGACTGTAGACGGAATAAAGCAACTGTAGATGGAATAAACCGACTGTAGACGGAATAAACCGACTGTAGACGGAATAAACCGACTGTAGACGGAATAAACCGACTGTAGATGGAATAAATAAACCGACTGTAGACGGAATAAACCGACTGTAGATGTAATAAATAAAGCGACTGTAGATGGAATAAAGTGACTGTAGATGGAATAAAGCGACTGTAGATGGAATAAACCGACTGTAGCACAGACTCGATTTCAGGTTTGATTCACTTTGACACGATGTAATGAAAGGAGCCAATCAGAGGCTGCTCGTTTGCAGTTGGTTTGTGAAGAAGAGTTTGAGCTGAACATCTTGTGTCCAGATCCTGCTCATGTCCAGATCCTGCTCATGTCCAGATCCTGCTCATGTCCAGATCCTGCTCATGTCCAGATCCTGCTCATGTCCAGATCCTGCTCATGTCCAGATCCTGCTCATGTCCAGATCCTGCTCATGTCCAGATCCTGCTCATGTCCAGATCCTGCTCATGTCCAGATCCTGCTCAGGTTGAACATCTCACTCTCAGAACATAAGAACCATATTTGTGCCGTCGGCTCGACATGTGGTTCTGTCCCGTTCTTAATGTCAAAGATTCATCACAATCTTTTGATCTTGTTCAGTTCAATCTATAAAAAATATCTTGCAAGAGAAAAGAAGAGATCATTGATCTCCATTTTAGAATAATTAAACGTAGTTTGGACTCATTCCTCTTCTCCAGCCAAGACTACACCAGGACTAAACCAGGACTAAACCAGGACCAAACCGGGATTAAACCGGGACTAAACCGGAACTAAACCAGGACTAAACCTGGACTAAACCAAGACTAAACCAGGACTAAACCGGGACTAAACCGGGACTAAACCGGGACTAATCAGGGACTAAACAGGGACAAAACAAGGACTAAACCAGGACTAAACCAGGAGAAGACTCTACAAACCACCAGAAGATAAATTGCAGATGTAAAACTTAGTGAACGGTTGAACTCTTTAGTTGCGATCGAAGTTAGAACTGACCATGTGAAGATAGTTTATTCAGCAAATATAGAATAATTTTGTGCTTTAAACCGAGACTAAGTTGAGGTGATTTGTGAGCTCTGTAAACTCTGAGCACGTTCAGCTCGTAGCCAAGGCTCATTAGCACGTGTCATGATAAATTAAAAGAGTTTAAACGTGAGCCCGGGGTCTTCTTTGAGGTTTGACCTGCATCTGGAGGCACATTACAGGGGTCTCTGGGTCACACGCCCGGATACAGCTTCACTCGCGAGCCCCGCCCCAAATGTGTCCAGCACCAGCACACTCTGAGCTTCTTCAAATATGTAACAATACAAACAAAAATAACACTTTATAATGCTACACTTTTCATAGTGTTAACAGATCATGAACAAAGACTTAAGAGTATTAAGAATGATCCGGGCTCAGTAAATACTTAATAATACCTTAAACCCCTTAATTAGTTACTAAGCCTGAATTAGCCTGAATCTTCATCATGAATTACGTCTTTGTTCATGCTTTATTACCACTATTAAATGTGTTAAGCTTGTTTTTTTATATATATATATTTAATATATTTGAATTACTTTTTAGACCTGGTTTAGTCCTGCTTTAGAACTGGTTTAGTCCTGCTTTAGAACTGGTTTAGTCCTGCTTTAGTCCTGGTTTAGTCCTGCTTTAGACCTGGTTTAGTCCTGCTTTAGACCTGGTTTAGTCCTGCTTTAGAACTGGTTTAGTCCTGCTTTAGACCTGGTTTAGTCCTGCTTTAGGCCTGGTTTAGTCCTGCTTTAGACCTGGTTTGGACCTGGTTTAGACCTGGTTTAGACCTGGTTTAGACCTGGTTTAGACCTGTTCTGTCCTTGTTTAGTCCTGGTTTAGACCTGTTCTGTCCTTGTTTAGTCCTGGTCTTGTTAAGGCTCAGTTTAAGGTTCTAGTGCCTCTTTTGATGCGGGGAATGTGGAAGTGTGAACACTTTAAAGACACAACTTATTCAGAAATGAGGACTCAGCGTTTCAGTTTTCCTGAAGGTGCGACACAGAGACCGTGTTCACATCTGTACACATTATAAAACATATATTACTGTTTTATGTATTTGTATTGTCATGTTACCTTGTTATATAAAGCACTTTGAATGACTTTGTGTTTTGTCTGATCGCAAAAACGTCGGTGTAATCCCTAATTCGTCATCTGGACTCAGTTTTTCAAACTGAGTCCAGATTACTATAACTGAAGCTTTTTCTACTACTGATCGCAAAAACGTGCACCAAGGATTTCCAGATGCTTCTAGAGTTTATTAAGGCAGTTTTTGATTGGCCATTTATAGTCCTAAATTATTCTCACTTTCTTGATGACTTTTCTTCAGCTTTATTAGCAATGGCTGTTATTGAGCATTAACTGTTGTCTTAAAAAGCATGAAATAGTGCTTTGTAAGTACTAAATAATAGCTATATTAGCACATACAAGCAAACACATGACCACTTATGTCGGTGTAATCCCTCATTCGTCCAGGCGTGTTCCATAGTAGAAAAAGCTTCAGTTGTAGTCATCTGGACTCAGTTTGAAAAAATAGACGTTTCGACTCTCATCCAAGAGTCATTGTCAATAAAAGAATTTAGATCGAGAACTCCGATATTTATACTCTTCTGTGGTAAGACCCGCCCATTGGGAGGAGCCTTCCTGAAGTAGAAAGAGTTGTTTGTTTCAACAGAAACTCCCCCCTTGTATCTACCGAGCTAGCCTATTCAGAATCTTAATGGGCTATTAGAATCCTCTTTGTCTTTGTGAGACCCTGGCTCAACCACCCTGAGTACCTGATTAGCATCTAAATGTCCTGGTCCTGGTCTTCTACCTTTCCAGGGGTTCAGTATTCCATTATAAATAACAGGAAGATTAAACCTTAGCCCTCCATTTCTGTTTAAAGAAGGTCTTTCTTTTTTAACAAAAATAGCTTCCTTGACTCCTCTTTCAAACCATCTTTTCTCCCTGCTTAAAACCTTCACCTCACCGTCTTCAAACGAGTGATTAGAGGCTTCAAGATGGAGATGCACGGCACTCTGAGGTCCTGAACTTGTATTTCTTCTGTGCTGATAAAGCCTCTTGTGTAGAGGCTGTTTAGTCTCACTATGTAACGTTCTTTACAACTTTCTTCACTGCATTGGATCGAATAAACTACATTGCTCTGTTTTTGAGTCGGCAACTTGTCCTTAGGGTGAACCAGTTTTTGTCTTAAAGTGTTTCCTGGTTTAAAATAAACAGGGACTTCGTGTTGTCTAAAAATTCTCTGCAGTTTTTCGACAGGCCAGACACATAAGGGATAGAAACACCCTTCCTTCTCTGTTCAGTTTCCCTTTTGTCCTGCTTCTTGGTTCTCTTCACTCTGTTGAGGGCCCAAGCGGGGTAACCACAGGCTGAGAGGGCATTTCGGACATGTTTTTCCTCTTTCTTCTTGCCCTCTGAGCTGGTGGGCACACCTTGAGCTCTGTGTTGTAAGGTTCTGATCACCCCCAGCTTGTGCTGTAGTGGGTGGTTGGAGCCAAAGAGCAGATACTGGTCCGTGTGTGTAGGTTTCCTATATACTTCTATTTGGAGTTTCCCGTCCTCTCCTCTGATCGTGGAACAATCAAGAAAGGCCAAGCGATTCTCCTTAGCGTCTTCTCTTGTAAACCTGATATGTGGGTCCACAGCATTGATGTGATCAGAGAAGGTTTCCAGCTCTTGTTTCTTGATTGTTACAAAAGTATCATCGAGATAGCGGAGCCACAGTTTTGGGGCTATGCCTGAGAATGAGGACAGTGCCTTCTTCTCAAAGTGCTCCATGTACAGGTTGGCCACTAAGGGAGAGACGGGCGAGCCCATGGCACAGCCATGAATCTGTCTGTAAAATTGTCCCCGGAATTGAAAGTAAGTGGTGTTCAGACAGATGTCCAACAGTTTACATATGTGTTCAGGTGTCAGTTTGGTCCTTTCCTGTAGGGTGGTGTCTTCCTGCAGTCTGATCCTCACCGCTGCTACTGCATCAGAGGTCGGGATGCAGGTGAACAGGGACACCACATCATATGAAACCATGAGGTCATCTGGGTCCAGTTGGAGATGTTTCACTTTATCCACAAAGTTGTGCGTGTTTTCCACATGATGTACCGAATTCCCCACAAGCGGAGCAATATAGTTGTTAAATGCTTGGCCACATTGTAAGTGATAGAATCTGTGCTGCACACTATGGGTCTGAGTGGAACATCCTTTTTGTGTATTTTTGGAAGGCCATAAATGCAAGGCATGGCTTCACCAGGATACAGTCTGTAATACAGAGGCCGGTCTATCGCTTCCTCTTTTTCCAGCCTTTGTAAACAGTCTATCACTTTCTTCTTGTAGCCACTGGTCGGATCTCTTTTCAAGCGCTCGTATGTGGTCGTGTCCTCGAGGAGGGTGTGGACTTTGGCTTCGTAATCAGCTGCGTTGAGAATCACAGTGCAACGTCCCTTGTCTGCTGGGAGGATGTTGATGCTATGATCTTTTTCCAGTGCTGAAAGTGCTTTTCTCTCTTCAGATGTGATATTTGAAGGAGGTGGTTTGGCACTCTTCAGAGTCGCTGTGACACGTAACCTCAGGTCTGCAGCCTCCGATTCAGTCATTTTGTTGTTCCTAATTGCCGTTTCAGTGGCTGTGATGTAGTCCTCTGTAGGGATGTGTTTAGAGGTGACAGAAAAGTTGAGACCTTTAGAAAGCACCTCCTTTTCTGCCTGTGTCAGAACACAATCTGATAGGTTCTTAATCCAATTGTTTTGCTGGTCGCTAATTTGTCTGTCTCAGTCCTAATGTCTAGCTCGACCTCACCTGCATTCTTTTTGTTCAAAAGAATGTTGAACTTCTTGATTTGGCGTTCTTTGCTCTTCCTGTGCTGTGCTTCTTGTGCTGTCTGTGTAAACTCCAGCACTCTTTTGAAAGCTTCTTCAGGGAGTATGCTGGTTAATTTCTCCTGTAAAGTTCCTGTTCTGTCTTTCAATTTATCAATTCTGACATTGTTTTCCTGGATCCTTTCACTGAGCGACAATGAGACAATGACTCTTGGATGAGAGTCGAAACGTCTATTTTTTCAAACTGAGTCCAGATGACTACAACTGAAGCTTTTTCTAACATGACCACTTAGTTTATTAGAATCAGAAAAGGTTTATTGCTATTGTCAATGTACAGAAGTCACAAACACAGGAAATCTCTTTGGTGATTCGGTGCAACATAAAACAATGAAAAACAATGATAATACAACCTATAAAGTCAAAAATAAAACAACTATAAAAATCTGCTAAAAGATAAGAAAAAAATACAGTTGAATATGCAGTGAACATGTACTGAATATGTAGTGAATATGCAGTGAATATGTAGTGAATATGTGGTAAATATGTAGTGAATATGCAGTGAATATGCAGTGAATATATAGTGAATATGCAGTGAATATGTAGTGAATATGCAGTGAACATGTAGTGAATATGTAGTGAATATGCAGTGAATATGTAGTGAATATGTGGTAAATATGTAGTGAATATGCAGTGAATATGCAGTGAATATATAGTGAATATGCAGTGAATATGTAGTGAATATGCAGTGAACATGTAGTGAATATGTAGTGAATATGCAGTGAACATGTACTGAATATGCAGTGAATATGCAGTGAATATATAGTGAATATGCAGTGTATATATAGTGAATATGCAGTGAATATGTAGTGAATATGCAGTGAACATGTACTGAATATGTAGTGAATATGCAGTGAATATGTAGTGAATATGTGGTAAATATGTAGTGAATATGCAGTGAATATGCAGTGAATATATAGTGAATATGCAGTGAATATGTAGTGAATATGCAGTGAACATGTAGTGAATATGTAGTGAATATGCAGTGAACATGTACTGAATATGCAGTGAATATGCAGTGAATATATAGTGAATATGCAGTGAATATGCAGTGAACATGTAGTGAACATGTAGTGAATATATAGTGAATATGTAGTATATATGTAGTGAATATGCAGTGAACATGTAGTGAACATGTAGTGAATATATAGTGAATATGTAGTATATATGTAGTGAATATGCAGTGAATATGCAGTGAACATGTAGTGAATATGTAGTGAATATGTAGTGAATATGTAGTGAACATGTAGTGAATATGTAGTGAATATGCAGTGAACATGTAGTGAATATGTAGTGAATATGTAGTGAATATGTAGTGAACATGTAGTGAATATGCAGTGAACATGTACTGAATATGCAGTGAATATGTAGTGAACATGTAGTGAACATGTAGTGAACATGTAGTGAATATGCAGTGAACATGTAGTGAATATGTAGTGAATATGTAGTGAATATGCAGTGAACATGTAGTGAATATGTAGTGAATATGTAGTGAATATGCAGTGAACATGTAGTGAATATGCAGTGAATATGCAGTGAACATGTAGTGAACATGTAGTGAATATATAGTGAATATGTAGTATATATGTAGTGAATATGCAGTGAACATGTAGTGAACATGTAGTGAATATATAGTGAATATGTAGTATATATGTAGTGAATATGCAGTGAATATGCAGTGAACATGTAATGAATATATAGTGAATATGTAGTATATATGTAGTATATATGTAGTGACTATATAGTGAATATGTAGTATATATGTAGTGAATATGTAGTGAATATGCAGTGAACATGTAGTGAATATGTAGTGAATATGTAGTGAATATGCAGTGAACATGTACTGAATATGCAGTGAATATGTAGTGAACATGTAGTGAACATGTAGTGAACATGTAGTGAATATGCAGTGAATATGTAGTATATATGTAGTGAATATGCAGTGAACATGTAGTGAACATGTAGTGAATATATAGTGAATATGTAGTATATATGTAGTGAATATGCAGTGAATATGCAGTGAACATGTAATGAATATATAGTGAATATGTAGTATATATGTAGTATATATGTAGTGACTATATAGTGAATATGTAGTATATATGTAGTGAATATGTAGTGAATATGCAGTGAACATGTAGTGAATATGTAGTGAATATGTAGTGAATATGCAGTGAACATGTACTGAATATGCAGTGAATATGTAGTGAACATGTAGTGAACATGTAGTGAACATGTAGTGAATATGCAGTGAACATGTAGTGAATATGTAGTGAATATGTAGTGAATATGCAGTGAACATGTAGTGAATATGTAGTGAATATGTAGTGAATATGCAGTGAACATGTAGTGAATATGTAGTGAATATGTAGTGAACATGTAGTGAATGTGCAGTGCTTAAACTAAAGTATTACCATTTTCACAACTACATGATAAGCAATATTACATTTGATTGAATAACTGAACAATTGTCATGTTTACTCCACACATCTGAATATACAGACCCCCCCTGTCCCCCCCTGTCCCCCCCGTCCCCTCGTCCCCCCCGTCCCCCCGTCCCCTCGTCCCATGTCGATGCCCCATTAACTGGAGGCTGAAGTTTGGCCTGGTCCGTTCTCCTCAATGGCTCCTTTAAGGTCAGAGGAGCAGCACAGACCAGCTCTTTTCTTTACCGTCTCCCCCTCCCTCCTTCCCTCCCTCCTTCCCTCTCTTCCTCTCTCTCTCCTTCATTCATTCATTCATGCTTTGGCCCCCAGACCCTGTATATGTGCTGAGTCGAACCCAAACACTTAACATGTACATCCATGAATCTACACCTGTTTACAGTCAACAGCATCTGATTTATTACATCAACAAAAATCTGTTTAGGTTTGAATTAAGATCCTTAAACGGGTTATTTATGTGCAGCCCGTGTGCCCCAGCTCCGGTTAGAAATGTGTAAAAGTTTATGAAAATATGATACTAATACATACAAAAAAAATGTGCTAAAGATTCTAAAACAGAATCAGAATTTATTATAATTTATTGTCAGTATGAAAAATACACAAAAACAAAATACTGTATATTATAGGTGAAATTACAGGTGAAATATATTGAATAAATGATGGTTTACTGTGCACATGAGCAAGACAGTCCTTTACAAACAGCAGGAAGGCATCTGGAACAGACAAATATAGAAAAATAAATACTAGAAGTGAATATTAAGTATGTTTTGTGGAGTTTACATGTCATCAACACATTTTATATGATTTTTTTCATTCAGACTGAACAAGGGCTTGCATTCAATTTGATTAAAAAAAAATAAAAGTTGACTCATCTTTTAAACAGAGAGTCCTGATTCATCCCAGTCCAAACAGAACAGGGAAGAGTGTGTTGCTCATCAGTGAATCATCAGTGCAGAATGTCCATTTCACAAGTATTATTTATTATTGGAAGGGAAGGATGCTGGGATTAAACGCCACTTGTTTATGTCATTCAGATCAATATTTCTGAATAAAAAAATGGCCCATTACATTCATCGTTAAAAAAAGAAAAAAAGGTAAATTGTCGTCACTAGTTCCCACAGATTATGTGTGTCAAACCTACAACCTTCAGGTTATTCCCAATAATTTACAACAATAGTAATACTTCCACATGCTTTTATATTCTCTCTTAAGTTGAGAAATACAGGAGCTGTCCAGCATGCATACCCACATTGGCTTACCACCATGAAGGGCTGAATGAATGAATTAAACATTTGTAAAGCGACAAGAAAAAGCACAAGTCTAATGGATTATTCCACAGTTGGAGAGTTGTTCAAAGTGACTGTATCGTTATTGTGTCATTAGGTGAAGTCGGTTTTGAGGGATTGCTTCACAGACATAATGTACAGTCACAGAAAATGGCAAATATATACAATCAAATCCAATGCAAATATGCCCTAAACCGCAAAATGCTGTTAAGTTGCTTCAGATGTCATGGCCCCAAGTCAAATTTACACACTAGAGACTTTTATATTTTTGCTTCCTTAACCCTATCAGCCCCGATCTGCCGTCCCCGGGTCACACCTGACAAACAGGTTGGGTCACGCATGTGGAAACACAAACCAGTGACAACAACCCGGCCAATGACAGATGGCTCCTCATTAGCCCCGCGGCCTTTTGACGACTTGACCTGAATCACATCACAATCTGCCCTCTCATTACCGTGTGTGCGTTTCAGAGAGCACAATGCGGCGTATTTACCTAAGGCCGGCGCTTATGCAACTCCTGTTTCCAAGAGCCGGGCCGCGGCGGGAACTCTCTGACCCGGTTTGGACGGAGGGCCGCGCGGTGGCGGGCGTCTCATCGGAGCAGCCGGGGTTAACCTGACGCGCGAACTGACTGTGCCCTCTCTGTGCTTTGTGACGGGCAATTAATGGCGATCCATGTGCGCCGTGTCGACCAATAAACGTTCAAAAACATGCACACTTTGCACAAATTGAAGCTCTGGCCAAATTGTGCCAAAGTTCATCTGTTCTTATTCAGTGTATTTGAAGAGAAGACAGGGTTTGGCTTGCTGACTCCAATGTTGGTAGACAAATTGGCAGAAAGGTTTGTAGACGAGTTGGCAGACGAGCTGACGGGTTGGTGGACAAATTTGTAGATGGATTAGTAGATGGGTTGGTAGATGGGATGGTAGACGGGTTGGTAGACGGGTTGGTAGACAGGTTGCTGGACAGGTTGGCAAAGGGCTCAGTAGACATCTTTGTAGCCGAGTTGGTTGACGAGTCTGCAGAGAAGTTTGCAGACTTGCTTGACACTTGGCAGAATAGCTGACGGGTTGGTAGACAAGTTTGTAGACGGACTGGTAGATGGGTTGGTAGATGGGTTGGTAGATGGGTTAGTAGATGGGTTGGTAGATGGGTTGGTAGATAGGTTGGTAGATGGGTTGGCAAAGAGCTCAGTAGACAAGTTTGTAGCCGAGTTTGTAGCCTTGCTAGACACTTGGCAGACGAGCTGACGGGTTGGTAGACGAGTTGGCAAAGAGCTCAGCGGACGAGTTTGCGGACGAGTTGGTTGACGTGTTGGTAGAGAAGCTGGTAGACTGGTTGCTAGACTCTTCTATCAACTGGTGATGGTGTTTCTGGTGTACGATAAATTACAGTTATATCAAGGAAAAACTAACTTTAGATATCTGATTTAGCTATTTCTTTGGCTGTTTCGGTTGGATTCCCTGCTCGTAAAGTGATGTTTTTGGGTAAGACACTCAAGTTGGTTGCCTGAAAAGCCTTGAGTCCCTTCTACATTCTATTCAAATGTAGTGTGTGGTCTCGGCTGGTCAGGCGAGGTGGTTGGAGGCGTCGCAGGCGCAGCTTGGGAGCCATTCTTCTGTCAGAAAAACCACATCCCTAAATATATTTGCTCAATTGGCACGTTTGATTGAATAAATGAGCTTTTCCCTCTCCATTCATGAGCCGTTACATCAAACTTGCGTCATATCCTTCTGCAAAGCCCTGAACCTGTGAGAGGAAATGAGAGGCCTAAGATG